>NW_027062688.1:1592480-1682731 GCF_032884065.1 Artemia franciscana
TAACCTGCGACTAATTCCATGAAGTAAATGAAGGGGGGCTGGTACATGATTGTGACGGTAGGGGTTAGTATGTTTGAAAATGACATTAAATGGGGAGACAACTGTTATAATCACTGGCGTTTTCAGGGGGTAGAGACAGGGACGCCAGTAGAGAGGGGGACCCAGGGTATACACCCAATGAATCATATTTTTGGCAAATTTATGTCCATTCCTTATTCCAATCATCAATTAATTTTGTTTCATTATTACCCTTCCTCCCAAGAAAGAACGTAGATTGTTCCCTTCCCCCATGTATTGGCTTTGTAAACAAATTTTGAGAAAAATTGGAAATACATGAAGCCGAAACAACAAAAAAAGACGAAAATATTAAAAATAAATAAAACCCTAGAAGGTTGGTTTTAGCGTTTCCTCAATTATTTTCGTCGTTCTTTTTTGTTGTCTTACGCTTTTTACTCGGGGCAAAACCTGCCTGAATTCAAAATCTTTTACGAATATTTGGGTACACTCGTCTGTGTCCACAGCTTTGTGCCATATCATTGCTTAAATATAAATCATAATAGATAGGCCAAGTTACATTGTTAAAAGGGGGCAAAAACACTGACGTTGTTCCCAGGAAACAAAACACTCATCTATATGGCCGTAGCCCGTCAGGAATTTTGATCTGGCCAAGGAGAGGGTATCAAAAGATTTGGTTTGGGTAGTTTCAGTGGTGTTGATGAGGGGGAGGGGCCAAGAGGAGAAACTTGCTTGCCCTTCCAATAATTTGGAAGGAAACTATTAATATCTATGATAATAATGTACGTCTATAAATATGAGTATATCTATAAACATAAGTATTGTTTTAAGTATCAAATTAATTTAAAAAAAAAGTTTTTTAATATTTTCGAAGCGAATTATGAAATCGTCAGAAAATTCTGCTTTGTTTCGTTTCCTATGATGCTGGGCTTCAAAACCACAAATATTGAGCTAAGAAAAACTTATTCCAGCTACGAAATGATATATAAGTAGGTCTCTGGTAGAGACCACTTTGACACATGCGCAGAGAAAATCTCACTTCTGGTGAAAAGAAGCAAAACAGTTTTTTGTTTAATTCATCCACAATGGAACTTGGCAAACTGAACACTGCCATTTGTGCGTAGGGGTTCAATCTTTGTGCTATATTGAGCACATCTTCTTGATGTATCCTGAACAGGTAAGTGTTTTGTTGGTTTAATCTCTTTTCTTGAGGAAAGTAAGGCTTGAACTTAGGGATAACTTCCGATTTTCCGGATGGCCGGCCTCTCGTTACTTTTGCACGAATAACTTCCAACCAAACCAGTGAAAATGCGACATCTCAAGTCCTTCAACACTGTTTACACCTGTATAGTGTTCAACTTAAACAAGACAAAGGCATTGACTGTTGTAATGTCGACGAAGTGCCACAGTAGGCGGTGCCACCATTTTCTGATTTTTCTCTCTATCGATTAGAGAGACTTGAACATATCAGCTTTGTCGATACAGCCATTAAACTTGTTGTACTCGACAACCATGTTTGGGTATGTAACTTGAGTAACAAATCCATCTTTCTCCTTTCTACCGGTCTATGTCACTTCTCTTCCTTTGTGTATGGTCGAAAGAAGTTTTATAAATCGTTTTTCCTTCCAGTGTACACAGTGGATTGCATCTGACCTTACAGCGTAGTCTGAATCACCTTGTCTCAGTTCTTGTTTGGCTTTAAGTTTGGGTAGACCTCCCAGTGTACAAAGTGGATTGCATCTGACCTCACAGCGTTGTCTGAATCACCTTGTCTCAGCTCTTTTTCGGCTTTAGGTTTGGGTAGACCTTTAAGCTTTGCACGAATACCACAGCAGTAGAGCTGGTTGTTCTTCATTTTTTCCATGAGGCTTACTGGACATGTCAAAATAAATGAGAAAATTTTTGCCTTCTAATCCTGCCTTAATTTCTGTAACTTATCGATCTCCAAGTCCAAACTCGTAGTATCAACTAACTTCCCAGTGTAGACTTGAAAATAACAAACAAAACCTTGCGCGTCTGCTCTGGCCCAGATCTTGTTGCCTCGTTTTATGGGCACCAAAGGCATATACTGTTTGAAAGCAATGCGTCCTTTGAATTTGACTATATTTACGGCCTGTTCTTTAATAGGTTTATTAGTCCCTAGAAAGCTTGAGCGTATTTTGTCGATCAGTTGTCTGATCTTGTAGATCTCGTTATAGTTGTCACTTACTTTCCGGGGTCAAATTAAGCCAGCTGAAACGGTTTATATCCATCAACCCAGAGATGTAACTATATCTGAGTTCATCGTGACTTGAACAGAAATCATGATAAGATGATATTGTCTTTACACCCATAAGAATGTTTATTGCTAAAAAAAAAAAAAAAAAAAACTTTCATTTCATCTCCAGTTGTTGGGTAGAACGAAACACTTTTCTGAGTAGCATATAAGTTCGTTTGAAATACGATGTGATCAATCAGATCAAGATCAAACAGCTAGAGGAAAAAACAACTGATTTATGTATGATTTTATTCCAATGGACCCCGTAGGCTCGGTGAAGGGCTCGACATCTTCGACATCAAATATCTCATTCCACTTCTTCATTAAGCCTCCAAGAGGAAGGGAATCTTCGTCGTTACTAGCTTCTGGCTCGTCATTTACTTCCATTACTCCGTCCATTGATTATCGGTTTCGTCGTCACACCATGATAGCTCACCAGCCAGTAAGTTGCTCAGTGATCAAGCATTTGAAACTAGAAGTTTCGGAAGCCAATCATCAGCATCATCCTCTGACGACATGTCAAGTTCGGATTCTGAATTTGAAAGTACGTCATTAAATAACTTAGAGATATCCTGCATCTTTAAAAGCAGCGTACCATAACGACTTAGCTGAAAAAGTCCAAATTTAATTTTAGATGCTAGACCCGGTTTTGTGGAAATTTTTTGAGTTTCATTTTTTTTTTGTCGAGCTTCCGAAGCTCAAACCACTCCAAAAAACAACAAGCAACAACTTTTTAGCTTATGTTAAACGGTGGTTATCGGGGATGACCCAGCCATGTCCAATATCTCCTTATGGTGCTTCATATCTAAACCTGTAACGCTACTAGCTCGTACTCTACAACACAAATAACAAAGTTCTAGTGCCCTTTTTAAGTGACCACAAAAATTGGAGGATACCTAGGCCCCCTCCCACGCTCATTTTTCCCAAAGACGCTGGATTAAAACTCTGAAATAGGCATTTTATTCAGTACTAGCTGTTGGGGTGGCGCTTCGCGCCACCCCAACACCTAGTTGGTGGGGGCGCTTCGCGCCCCCCCCAAGCCCCCCCGCGCGCGTAAGTCGTTACGCTCCATATTAGTTACGCGCCATTGTAGTTGTGTCCCTATGTCCCACCTGTGAATATAGATATATATATATATATATATATATATATATATATATATATATATATATATATATATATATATATATATATATATCTATATATATATATATATATATATATATATATATATATATATATATATATATATATATATATATGTTTTTAACTACGTAAAACTTGCGAATATACAACATTCTTTGCTGTCCCATTGTCTGTGCATATAAATAGATTGTCAGGTTTACCGACTCTTGAACATGCAACATATAATGGTCCATGGGAAAACAATCCGTATTCAGATCTATACCTCATGATTCTAATGATTGCCCTTGAGCTTTGTTGATGGTGATTGCTAATCGACCATTCCCTGAGTCGCCATCGTCATTTATATATCCCCCTGTGCACCCCGGCGTCCCCTTTGTAGTTATGTCCCTGTGTCCCGGTCGTCATTTATATTCCCTGTGTCCCGGTCGTCATTTGTGTCCCGGTGTTCCAGTCTGTGATTTCTCTTTGAGTGTCCCGGGCGTCATTTATATTCCTTGTGTCCCGGTGTCCCGGTCGTCATTTATATCCCCCTGTGCCCCCCGGCGTCCCCATTGTAGTTGTGTCCCTGTGTCCCGGTCGTCATTTATATTCCCTGTGTCCCGGTCGTCATTTGTATCCCGGTGTCCCGGTCTGTATATACATTCGTTTTTTAGTTTTGTTTTTCTCCTTTATTTTTTTCCTTTTTTCTTTTTTTTCTTTTTTAGTTTATTTAGATTTTTAGATTTTTTAGTTTTTTTATTAGTTTTTAGTTTTTTTGTAGTTTTTACCATTTTTTTAGTTTTTTTAGTTTTTTTTTTTTTACTTATGTCCTGGTCGTCATTTATACTCCCTGTGTCCCGGTCGTCATTTGTGTCTCGGTGCTTTGTTGATTGCTAATTTATATTATATTTATATTTATATTTTTTATATTTATTAATATTTTTTTAGTTTTCTTTTTGTCTTATTTTTCAGTTTTTTCCTTTTTTTTAGTTTTTTCTTTTTTAGTTTTTAGTTTTTTTTTGTTTTTTACCTTTTTTTAGTTTTTTTAGTTTTTTTAGTTTTTTAGCTTTTTTAGTTTTTTTATTAGTTTTTAGTTTTTTTTTAGTTTTTGCCTTTTTTTAGTTTTTTCAGTTTTTTTTAGTTTTTAGTTTTTTACCTTTTTATAGTTTTTTTTTAGTTTTTTAGCTTTTTTATTTTTTTTCTTTTTAGTTTTTTTTGTAGTTTTTACCTTTTTTAGTTTTTTTTCTTCTTTTGTATTAGTGTGAAATAATTCAGACGTCATATGCGGACAAACACGACGTCACTCGACAGACAGACAGACAGACATAACCCACAAACAACTTATTTTTATATATATTTATTCATATTTTTTTAGTTTTCTTTTTCTCTTTTATTTTTCAGTTTTTTCCTTTTTTTTAGGTTTTTCTTTTTTAGTTTTTAGTTTTTTTTTGTTTTTTACCTTTTTTTAGTTTTTTTAGTTTTTTAGCTTTTTTAGTTTTTTTATTAGTTTTTAGTTTTTTTTTAGTTTTTGCCTTTTTTTAGTTTTTTTCAGTTTTTTTTAGTTTTTAGTTTTTACCTTTTTTTAGTTTTTTTTAGTTTTTTTTTTAGTTTTTTTTTCTTTTTAGTTTTTTTTGTAGTTTTTACCTTTTTTAGTTTTTTTCTTCTTTTGTATTAGTGTGAAACAATTCAGACGTCATATGCGAACAAACATGACGTCACCTGATCCATCCACAGACAGACAGACAACTTATTTTTATATATATAGATAGAAGATAGTCGAAAGACCTAATAACTATGTCTTTGGGGACGACTTACTTCCCCGCATTCCCCGTGGGAGGGGCTGCAAGTTACAAACTTTGGCCAGTATTTACATCTTTTAATGGTTATTTGGAAGTGTACAGACGATTTCAGGCTTTTTTGGTTGGGGGAGGGGTTGAGAGGGAGGGGTTCATGCAGGAGGAGCTTTCCATGGATGTATTTGTCATGATGGATGAAAATTTCCATGAAGGGGGCGCAGAACTTTTTAGTATTTTTTAAAGAAAAATATATATGAAAAAGTTTGTTCAAGTGAAAGTAAGAAGCAGCATTAAAGCTTAAAACGAACAGAAATTATTACGCATATGAGGGGTTTACCTCCTCCTAATACCTTGCTCTTTATGCTAAAGCAATTTTAAGCTAATTATTTTGTGGCCTTTGTGATTAAGGGGTAAAACGCTAGTTTCCTATAATCCTACAAACATACGGAAGCATGATTATTTGGTTTATTTCAACTGGTCTTCTTGGTATATATTAGATAGACTGTTAAGCAATAATTTTTGTTTGTTTTAAGTTTCAACTTTGCTCTTTTCTTTCCTCAAAAACTTTTTTTTTTTAATCTATTTTGCCTGTTTTTAATTTAAATATAATACCGAAGCAACACAGCAATGATCTTTTAAAAAAAATCGAGGGGAGGGGGTAGCACCCTCCTCTTCGGAATAAATTTTGTTGGTTTTAAGTTTTAATGTCGCTCCTTACTCTCAGTTGGAAAAATTGCTTAATTTCTGATCGTCTTTGAACAAAAACTATGTACACGACTTTTGAAGGTGGGTAACCTCGAGAGTTAGGAAAGAGTATTTATTTTTTCAGATGATTTTTATGGTTTTAAAAACCTAAGCAAAATTTTGGTGTGTCTACCTTGTTTCACTAAACATCTGCCCCCCCCCTTCCCACCTGATAAACCCAAAAGAACATTAGACATACAGGTGTGGAATGGCTATAAACAAGAAAAAGCTGGAATGTAACCTTACAACCAGAAAAATATCGCAGAAAAAAAATGCTATTAGGTTCTTAATGCTATGGTTTCTCTATATACATTACGAATAGTTTTTTTCTGAGCATTAAATAGTAAAAAAAGGTAATAATATGAATAAATAAATATAACAATAAGTAGTCCTTCATTGAAGATACAACTTTGAGTGGTTCCAGACAATATGCATACACTTCTCCAACCCCTACGTGGCAATGGATTAGACATACAGGGGTTTTATATAAAACAGAAAATCATAGAGAGAGAGAAGGATTTAACAGATAATCAACAAAAAATGGCTACTACCTCCCCTAAAAAGCAAAGCTTGTCTGAGGGGGAGATAGAGAAAACAAAATAAATAAAATAAAAAGAACATAATTGAAATAAAAAAAAGCCTGATTAAGGAACTGAACCCTTGTCATTCTGATTCAAAGTCTAACGCACTAGTAATTGCACTACGGCGGCTGAATTCAATCCATTTGTTCATATAGGACCAAGTTGTGTAACTTACAGCCCTTTTCCCAAAGACTATAAAGAGATGTGTCATCACCAAAAACATAATTATTAGACCTTATTCATCAAATAGATTTGTAATTTGCTATTATAAAACATTGAGTTAATAAAAGCCTCTATAATAAAGAGCGAGAGCATTAAACTATATTTGGCGAAGCTCAACTTTTGCGAACAGGAAAAGGGGAGAGGGTTTGTCAGGGAATAGTCATTTGGAATTTTGATATTCACTTATTTGTTCTACGATGAATTTCTTCCTCTTAAGAACATTCGACATTTTAAAAATCATTTTAAGAGCCCCAGCGTCGGCTGACAGTGTTAAGGAGTTCATATTGACCTCCCAACGGACTATGAAAATTACTAAGTGGGCTGGGAGGGGGAGTATACGGGAGGGGTTCTTGTAAATCTAAAGTTAAAGGTTTAGAAACTGTCACCATTACAATGATATCGTTTTATGCTTCCAAGCTTTTCCAAAAAGTGGCAGCAAAAGAGCAGAATGGCAGAATTTATGAAAAGAGAATGAGCCATTAAGCATCTCTCTATGATGTTCTGGTAACTAAAAAAAGGGGGAGAGACAGATCAGTGCTACCGATACAAAAAAAAAAAAATTTCTTGTTTTTCAAGGAGTTGGACTGTAATTTCCCTATACAAAGTTTTCGACCATTTTGATCCCAATGGTACACTTTTCATTTTGATCTGACGCCATTTTCGAGGGGTTTCAGAATTTTTTTCGAAATCACTATAAATTTCTTTCTGCAATAAACTTTTACTTTTAAGACGAACCAAAATAATAGTTACCATTCCTGGGTCAGTGTCAGATGACAATTTTTTTCACTAGGCAATTTTTGGTAAAATTCTAGTTTAGTGACTTCTTGCTATCTTGGAAAGGGGCTAGGTTAGGAAAATGAACTTTCAGGGATGGGTCTACAGACTAAAGTATGTCCCGGGAAGGTATTTTGAAGTATCAACCTCCACTCCCCTCCCTCTCCCTCTAGAGGGTCCTGACCTTTGACTACCCAATTTTTTCCAAATGCGTTTTTTATCTATTGGTTACTATTGGTTGTGGTTTGCTCTTTACAAGGTTTCAGCTACCGCTCCAATTACGATGTATTGTGTCCCAGCATAGGTTTCAATGGGGGTGTCTGAAAAAAGGGTAGTAATATATTATTATGTTTTTTAAAGTAATTTTAGGATTACTGAGAAAGTTAACAAATTTAAATTAAGCATAAGAAATAATTATATACTGTAAAGTTTAGAAAGCTTATATTGACCTTATTTAAAACTAATAAAAAAAATCAAAAGGACAGGCATCTCATATACTGTTGCTTGACAATTTACATCTGACAAATCACTAAGGATTCATGATCATACGGAAGGCAAGGCAAGAACGTATTCAGGATTTAAAAAGGTCAAAGTTGTACACTCTTATAAACCAGGACTTGGCTACACAAAGTAAGAATAGAAATAACTCCACAAGTGAAAATTTTCGTTTATGTCCACGGATCCGTGAAATTTAATCTGTCATTGTTTTCCGTACCAGGAAGCAGCAAATCTATCCCACGAGAATTTTTCCCCTTAAATCAAAGAGCAACTGTTCATGTTTTCAGAAAACACTCTCTAGAGAATTTGTGCAAATTTTTCCCCTTAAATCAAAGAGCAACTGTTCATGTTTTCAGAAAACACTCTCTAGAGAATTTGTGCAAATTTTTCCCCTTAAATCAAAGAGCAACTGTTCATGTTTTCAGAAAACACTCTCTAGAGAATTTGTGCAAATTTTTCCCCTTAAATCAAAGAGCAACTGTTCATGTTTTCAGAAAACACTCTCTAGAGAATTTGTGCAAATTAGGCGACAGTTAGACGTAGCACTGGAAACACTTCCTAGAACACAATAATTTTTATGCCATTATTTTCTAAAAGCATTTTTAATTTTCGGTTACTATAAGCTATGGTATACTTTTTAATAAGTTGCAGCAACTGCTGCAACCATGCTTTAAATATATTTGAATGTCGCGTCATTTACATAATTGTTTTTCTTTCAAAATTAAGGCTCTAAAGTAAAGACACTCGAAGGATGCATGCACTAGACATTACCCACCAAAATATTACCTTGCCCAACCTGTGGGACCTCTGTCTAATGCAGGGAATCACGGTTCTAAATTCAAGTACGATTTTGTTAGAACGCAAGAAAACACGTGGCAAATATTTCAATTTCTGTTTGGCTAAAATTTCCTGTTTTCTCTTTTTAAATATTTTTTCTTTTTATTTTCTTTCCCAGTACACTTTTTGAAAATTTTGTTCTTTTGGTAACACTTTATCTTGAGTTTGTTTATATTGTCTCTTGCTTTTTATCTTTTGAAATCTTTTAACTTAAGGAACAAATAACTTCAGAATGGAAGACACACCAGAAAAGAGGGTATTTTCTTTTTGTAATAAAAAAAAAAATGATACAGATTTTTAATTCTTTGTTTTAATATTGAAATAGATTTCCTTCCCGAGACATGCTTTAAAAATGAGCATAGAAAATGGCTGAAAAAGAGCAAAGGATAGCGATACCGATATAACAATATGCCCGATACGATATATGTGATACCAATACGCCCAATACCGACACGTGCGATACCGTTACGCCGGATACTACGTGCCAACCTGTTCCAGTGATTATGGAGGGCCAAATCATCATCAAAACCACATTTATTGGACCTTTGAGCTACGTTAAATAAAATGGCTATCCCGTAATTTTTATAGGACGACTTTGGGGAGAGGGAGGCTTTAGGGAGGTGGGCTAGTTGCTCTCCAATCTCTTCGGTCACTTAGAAAAGGAGCTAGCAAATTCAATTTCCGTTCAATTGAGCCATTAAACATCTCTGTATGATGTTCTGATCATTTGGTAGCCCTGGTGAAAAAAGAAAAAGGAGACACTTCAGGGCTACCCATGCAGAAAAGTGATTTTTCTTCGTGTTCAAGGTGAAGGGCTCTAATTGTCCTACTAAAGATTTTCGACCATGTTGATTACAACGGTGCGCTTTTTTTGTCGATCTGACGCCATTTTAAAGTGGTTTCAGGCTCTTTTTCATAAACAGTTCGTGGTAACGAACTGTAGTAAAAAGCGACCCGGCTCAATAGTAACCGAAACCCTAAAAAAATGAATTTTGATACCAAGACTTAGATCAAAAGAATCATATTTTTGTGTTAATATAAAATATATAAGTTTCATCAAGTTTAGTCTTACCTATCAAAAGTTATGAGCCTGAGAGAATTTGCATTATTTAAGAAAATAGGGGGAAAACGCCCCCTAAAAGTCATAGAATCTTGACGAAAATCACACCGTCAGATTCAGCGCATCAGAGAACCCTATTGTAGAATTTTCCTATCTACAAAAATGTGGAATTTTGAATTTTATGCCAAACGACAGATCACGGATGTGTGTTTATTTGTTTGTTTGTTTTCTTTTTTGTATTTTGTTGTTGTTTTTTCTAGGGGTGATCGTATCGACCCAGTGGTCCTAAAATGTCGCAAGAGGGCTCATTCTAATGGAAATTGAGAGTTCTAGTGCCATTTCTCGGTGACCAAAAAATTGCAGGGCACCTAGGCCCCTTTCCACGCTCATTTTTTCCTTGAAGGCACTGGATCAAAATTCTGAGATAGCCATTTCATTCAGCATAGTCAAAAAACCTTAAAAACTATGTCTTTAGGGACGAATTACCCCCCACAGTCCCCGTGGGAGGGGCTGCAGGTTACGAGCTTTGACCAGTGTTTACACATAGTAATGGTTATTGGGAAGAGTATTTTCAGAAGGATTTTTTGTTGGGGGGAGGGATTGAGGGGAGGGGGCTATCCAGGGGAACTTTCCATGGAGGAATTTTTCATGGGGGATGAAAATTCCTGTGAAGGGGGCGCAGGATTTTTAACCATTTTTGTAAAGAGCAATGGAAAAATAAATATGAAAAAGTTTCTTCAACTGAAAGTAAGGGGCAGCATTAAAACCTAAAACGAACAGAAATTATTGCGCATATGAGAGGTTAACCTCATCCTAATACCTCGCTCTTTACGATAAAGTAATTTTATTAATTTTAAATATTTATTATACGGCCTTTGTGATTCAGGGGTCATTCTTAAGGAACTGGGACCAAATTTAAACTTAATGTAAAGAGCGAGGTAATGACGAAGGAGCGAACCCCTCATATGCGAAACAAAAACATACGAATTTAGAAGTTCGTTACGTAAGTTAATTCGTAAGTTATATACATATGTTTTCACTAATAAAAACATTCGTAAAATTAAAATCTAGTTTCCTTTTTAAGTAACCAAAAAATTGCAGGGTAACTAGGCCTACTCCCCCGTTCCCTTTTTTCCTCCTCAACGTCCCACTCTTTGCGGTAAAATCTTTTAATGTTTTAAAAAGTAGAGTTGAGAGAATGAGTCAAACTTTAGCGTAAAGAGCGGGGCGTTGAGGAGGGAACAGCCCCTTTCATATACGGAGTAATTTCTGTAGTTTTTAATGTCGCTCTTTGCTTTCAGTTAAAAAACTTTTTTTTATATAGTACTTTTAAGAGTAACCGAAAAAATAGTTACCATACCAAGTTCAGTTTAAGATGACAGTTTTGTATTCGCTACGCAGCTTCTTGACAAACTGGTTTTTCAACTTTTGATTACTATGGGCTGTGGTTCGCTCTTTACTAGGTTGCAGGTACTGATGCAATCTTGATAAGGACCTTAATGTTTAAAATGCTAAGAAAATGTAGCGTGAAGAGCAAGGTATATTGGGGGGAGCACCCCCTCCTCACATGCGATCTTTCTCATTTTAAGGCTTAATGTTGCTCCTTGACTTCAGCTGAAAAAACGTGTTCTTTTTTGTATTTAATATTTACGAATAGCAATGCAAACATTCTGTTTGAAACCATGGCAAGATTGGAAAATATAAAGAGTGTAAAGATAATTGAGAGAAAAACTATGTTTATGCGCCGTACTCTTGCGTGCGCCTGCTTATTAAAAACTTAATAGGGCACAAATGACTAAACCTGTCGTCAAAGCTAGAAAATATTTGAGCAATCACGCTTTCGATTGATCTTAAAGATGACCTGCTTTGAAAACTATAGTAAAGAGCTTAAAGTAAAAAAGTAAATGGGCCAATGTTTATGAACAAAAAAAAAACTCAGAATATTAAGATTTTACTTATTGGAATCCTTTCTAATAGGGTGTCGAATCGCTGCTGTAGTTGTGTTCAAACAGTTCGTGGGAACGAACTGTAAGTAAGGAGCGATGCGGCTCAATAGTAACCAAAACTCTAAAAAATGGAATTTTGATGCTGATAGGTATATAAAAAGGTTTAGCTTATCATATTAATTCTGAATATATAAGTTTCATTAAGTTTAGTGTTACTAATCAAACACTACAAGCTTGATAAAATTTGCCTGATTCTCCAAAAACAAAGGAACGCCACCTAAAAGTCAAAGAGTCAAAGAATCAAACGCTACAAGCTTAGAATTAGAAAAAATCACACTATCAGATTCAGCGTATCAGAAAACCTTATTTCAGAGCTTTCAGCCTTCAATCTGCAAAAAATTTTAATTTCCTTTTTTTGCCGTAAGAAAGATCACAGATGCGTGTTTATTTGTTTGTTTTCTTTTCTTGTTTGATTGCTTTTCCCAGGGGTAATCTTATCAACCCAGTGGTCGTAGAATATCAGGAGAGGGCTCATTCGAACGAAATTAAAAGTCCTGGTGCCTTTTTTAAGTAACAAAAGGATTGGAGGGCATCTAGGCCCCTCCCCACCCCTTTTTTCCAAGTTGTCCAATCAAAACTTAAAGATAGCCATTTCGTTCATCATAGCTGAAAGGCCCAATAACTATGCCTTTGAAAATAAAATTAACTACCAAAGCCCTAGGGGAAAGGTCTTTAAGTTATAAAATGTCCTCATTGTTTACGCATAGTATTTGTGATTGAGGAGCATGCATACATTTTGGTTGAGGGGGGGGGTGGATTCTCTGATCGGGGTTTTTCCAAGGGAGAATTTTCCATAGAGAGGGAAGTTTCCAGGGGTAAATTTGTCAGGAGAAATCTTACACCGGGATAATTAGCCAGAAGTCCTATACAAAATGTTTTTGTATGTATTGCTTTCTCTTTCTCGACTCAATTTTGCGCGCGGAGTTGTTAAGGGTAATTTTCTGGGGTCATTTTTACCGAGATTGAATTTTATACAGATTATTTCCAAGGGGAGGGGTATTTTTACTTGGAGCTTGGACCTGATTTCTGGTCATTATTTAAAAAACAATCAGAAATTAAATAAAAAAAAACAAGTTTTTTCAACTGAAAGTAAGGAGCAACATTAAAACTTAAAGCAAACAGAAATTATTCTGTAAATAAACAGGGTTGTCCCCCTCTCAACACCTTGCTCTTTACGTAAAAGTTTGAATCTTACCCTAATTATTTAAGAGCAACTCTGGAAACACAAGGGTCGTTTATTAGAGCAATAAGAAGCCTTTTAAAAGTGCTTAAAAACTTTCGCGTCAAGAGTGAGTTGTTGAAGAGTGGGCGACCCCCTACATAAATGTAATAATTTATGTTCGTTTTAAATTTTAATGCTGCTCCTTACAGTCAGTAGAAAAAAATTTATTTATCTCTTTAATTTAACGTTTTAATATTTATTTAATGTTTGTTTTTATTTAATATCTAACTGGGACAAGTCCCGATTGACTATTCCCTGTCAATTTGTTAACATGCCAGTACAATATTTCACCGTTGCATCATCTGCTTACATTTCTCAGATCTTCAGTACCCTTGGCTTGCACTTCCCACTCCCTTAATTCGTATTTTGATACTTTCGTCTCTTTCTTTACATTCATCTTGTTTTCGAGCGATTATACTGAAAATATTGAAGCATATTATATTCAATTGAAATATTCAATATGAAAATATTGAACATAATCATTGTTAGAAATATATTTTCCTTTTCCTCTAATCTTGTCCCAATTCTTTAAAAATGACTTCTGAATCACAAAGACCTTTCAATGAAAATGAATAGCTCTTTTGAAAATACTAAAATAAATAGCTCTTTAAAAAAATACTAGCGCAAAGAGCCAAAATTGACGAGGGGGTTACCCCCCCTTATACACGTAATATTTTCTGTTCGTTTTAGGTATTAGTGTTGCCCCATACTTTCAGCTGAAAAAACTTGTTTTTCTATTCAATTTTTTTATAAACAGTAGTAATCTTGTCACCCAATCATGTGGCAGCAGAAACAAACCCCCAGGCTCCTAATTGCCAATCAGAACATGAATCACTCTGCCGGACCATAATAAGGTCTACCCCCCCCCCCCAGAAAGGAAAACATTCCACAATATTTTCAGTCCTTCATTTTTATAACTGCTTAATATTTGCTTGCGAAGAGTGATCATTTGTGAAACACTAAAAAAAATCTGAGGCTTTGATAATAACCACCCATTGTTCTGCTTCTTTGCATTTTTTGAATAATCGTTAAGCAAAAAATAAAGGTAAAAATAACAAGGAAAATCAAATCGAAAGTTTTCGTATGATGAAACTACTAAAGAAACGCGTCACGATTCTGATGGTATGACCTTGGCATTTGTGTTCTACGCCTTTGTCCTCGGAAGCTGATCCTTCTAAACCAAACTGAAGTTCCGGTGAAAATGAAAGGAATAGAATTTTTAAAAGAACCATTTTATGCTTGACGTAATTCTAATGCTCATTAGTAAGTAGCTTTAGAGGAAACCGGGGATATAGTTCTCGCAAAAGTTTCAGTAATGTTAAGGGTGTGTTTCACGAGCTAAACTATAATAATTGATCATTAATAATTTGTTATAGGAGAGAGGCAAAGAGAGATGGAAATTAATATATTAGAAAAATTATGAAATAAATAAAATGTATTAAACAAGAGCTAAGAGCTCATATGCCACTTGTGACGAGGTCAAAATTGCCAAGAGCCAAGAGTTCATATGGCATGAGCTCTAGAAAAATTATTTGAATCAATAGATTGATTTAAAAGGAAAATCAGAGGCTTAATGGCGGTCGGGATTTACAATACGAGCTCTGAGACACGAGGTCCTTCTAAATATCCAAATTCACTAAGATCTGATCACCCATTGTTAAGTTAAGAATACCTCATTTTTTCAATTTTTCCTCTCCCTCCAGCTCCCCAGATGGTCGAATCAGGGAAACGAAGTCAATTTGTGCAGGTGCCTGACACGCCTACCAATTTTAATCGTCCTGGCAACTCCAGAAGCACCGAACTCGCCAAAGCACTGGAAATCCTCCTAACCCCCCCCCCACAGAGGGCCCATCCGTTCCAATTATGTCAATCACGTATCTAGAACTTGTGCTTATTCTTCCCATCAAGTTTCATCCCAATTTCTCCACTCTAAGCATTTTCCAAGATTTCCGGTTTCGAAGATTTCTGTTTCCCCCCTCCAACCCCCTATGTCCCCGGATCCGACTTGAATTGATAATGGAGCATGTGAGGGATAAGATCTTTCTATGTATCAAGGTTCATTAAGATCTGATCACCCATTCATAAGATAAAGATACCTCAATTTTCAAGTTTTCCAAGATTTCCGGTTTCCTCCTCCAACTCTCCTCAATGTTACCGGATCAGGTCAGGATTTAAAAAAAGAGCTCGGGAGCACAAAGTCCTTCTAAATATCACATTTCAGTAAGATCTGATCACCCATTCGTAAGTTACAAATACCTCATTTTTCTAATTTTTCCGAATTAGATCTCCCCCAATTCCCCCAAAGAGAGCGTGTACGGTCCAGTTATATCAGTCAAGTATCTTGGATTTGTGCTTATTCTTCCCATTAAGTTTCATCCTGATTTCTCCACTCCAAGTGTTTTTCTGTACTTTTTAAGTTTTAATGTTTCTCCTTACTTTCAGTTGAAAAAAAACTTGTTTTTTTTTTAATTTCTAATATTTTTTAAATGATGCTGGGAAATCCGGTACTCCCTTCATAGAAAGGTCCCGACCCCATGAAAAATTCCTCTACGGAACATTCCTCCCACGTAACCTCCTCTGCCCGACTCCCCCCATAAGAAAATCCCCTGAAAACATCTGTATACTTCCCAATAACGAATTCTATATTTAAACCATGGGCACAGTTCATAACTTGCAGCCCTTCACCAAAGGACTGTGGGGGATTAAATCATCCTTAAAGACATTGTCATTACATTTTTGGCTATACTCAACAAAAAGATAAGATGGCTATCTCAAAATTTTGATCGAGTGACTTTAGAAAAAAAATAAGCGTGGGAGGGGACTAGTTGCCACTAATTTTTGGTCGCTTAAAAGGGGCATTAGAACTTTTAATTTCCTTTCAAATGAGTCCTTTTATAGTATTCTAGGACTACTGGCTCCATACGATCACCCCTGGAAAAAAAACATACAGAAAGCAGAATATACAGAATTCCACATTTCTGCAAATAGGAGCTTGAAACCTCTGCAGCAGGGTTCTCTGATACATTGAATCTGATAGTGTGTTTTTCATTAAGACTCTGTGAATTTTAGGGGATGCTTCCCCTAAAAATGAAATTTTTCTCATGCTCCTAACTTTTTCTGGGCAGTATTAAACTTGATGAATCTTATAGATCTGAAACCATCATACAAATCTGATTCTCTTGATGTATTTTTTGGTATCAAAATTTCATTTTCTAGAGTTTTGGTTACTATTGAACCGGATCACTCCTTTCTTACAGTTTGATTTATTACCTCAAACTTTTTGATTTTTGCACTGTTTTAATTTATTTTTAAAGTTTGATGGCAGTGTTGCCATAACGCTAATCTACTAGAGTGCAATAATTGGCCAAATTTGGTTGCTACACAACGGTTTTTGGTACTACAGTAAAAGAAAGGTACATATTAGGGCTTTCACCGTGAAACATGAACAATCTGTTTAAGTGTATTTAAGTTTGTTTTTATGCCAATTTTTTTTAATGTAAATATATGAAAATGTATACTGACCTGATCGGAGTGCTGAGTTGAAAAATTGCTTGCGTGCAGTCCGTATGTAAGTGCATTTAGATTATTGTCATGCATAAAAGATGTTGAAACACATAATTTGATGTGAGATGCATCATATAAAAGTATTTTATATGTTAATAGAGCTTTCAGACTGTTATCTGGAAAATTGGGAGCAGGAAAAGCAGCCAAGACTTTCCGTTTTTTTTTTTTTTTCAAAAAGTGTCTGAACAAGTTTACCAGCTATTCTCATGAATTTTTTTCTGAGCCAAAACCTAAAATAAACAATTTTAGAGCCTCAGCTAGACTCTTCCCCTTTTTGTTCTGAACAATTTTAAAAAGCTATTTTCGTTTTATCACTTATTGTCTCCTCTTCCTGACAATTTTTTCCAGAAAAGCAGTTCATGCTACCGCTTTCGTCCCATTTTTTTCATTTTCTGACCCACTGATCTTCTGGGCCTGAAAACGGAAAGATGGCACGGAAGCAGGAATCTGAGCTCCCAGTTTTCTAACCCATTTTTGCTTTAAATTGAGTGGACGAGCTATTATGATCAATTCATTTTTTATAGTTTCTGGAGGAAAATCCAAAGGCAATAGCAAGGATTAGCTATGGTTATGCTTACATCTCTTTTCTCAATTATTTGGGGGCTCATTCAAGGAGCTTGCAGCGAACACATTGTGCAATTTTTGAAAGAACGATGTTGAAAGTGCATTTTGATTAATTCAACATCCCCTTCGGTATGATCTGAAAGTTTTAACTTAATGTTCTAATAAACTAAAATATATATGACCCAAATCGTAATTTCGGTCGATTTCATTGAACATGGTTTCCACCATGTTCAATGAAACTCTGGAATCTTTTTGAAGACAGAAAAATGCTATGTTCCTCACTGCCTGAGATCCAAAAAGTTTTCTTACAACAGTATTTTCATTTTTTTTTTCATGTCCAGAGATTTAGAAAATTATCCTAGGTCCATAGGTATCTTCCTCTAGCAGACCAACTATTTTTATTCTTAGGACCCATGTCTGGTCATACTGAATTTAACGCAAGTCTTTCGAAACAAACACGGCAGGAAGGGGGAATTTTGAACTTTTTCAAAAACTGGGCCCTAGGGCGATATGTACCAATGTAAAAACGTGTGTAGCTCCGTGTAGATCTCCTGTACTTCAAAGCAAAACAAAACCTTTTATTGAAACTCACGGATCAATAGCTTATAGTGCTCACAATGTCTTTCCATGGGCGTTACTTACAGCCAGTGGTGACAATGAATATTTTTTTCTAGCAGAACTACTGATTTTCTTCTCAGGGCCCATGTCTGGTCACATCAAACTTCGCGCTAGTCTTTCGAAATAAACAAGCAAAAAGGGGGTCTGCACTTTTTTTATGAATATCTCTTTGCATTTTATCAAAAACCTCATTATTTCGTCAAAGACAAAAATTTAAATGCAGTACAAAATTGCTACAATTTGGTCATGTAAGAGAGTAAGTTCTACATTCAGTGTAGCACATAATACAGTGCTACACATTATGAAATAATGCTACATGTAACATTTCGCGCTATCACAAACTTATTTCTCGGAGCAGCGCACCGCACACACTGTTAAATGGTACGATCACCTCCTTCTCAAGCCGCATGACACCCCAGCACGGGTTGCGTTTCACTTCAACCTACCCTGTACGATAAAACACAACCCAGACGGTATCCTTTTCCAGCAATATATGGAAAGACAAAGCCAACGAATTTATCACCCAAGCCGATATACCGGTAGAAGAAGTCGCAATTCTAGTAAGTGGTAGATTAACCTGAAGAAGACTGGACTCATCGTTCTTCCCGCTTAACCGCTGGCGAGACCCATAAGCTAGTGCGTCAACTAGCTAACATATTTGTTTTGCATAAAAAAAACACATAAAGATAATACTACCCTTAATTTAAATGTATATGAAGAAGCTATTGATTATGGTGTCAATTTCTGGTTTTAATTTTTCAAAATTAAAGATCATCTTTGAAAATACTGCCCTCGCAAATTGTGATATATTCACAACAGAACTGTTGCAAACTGTTCTCCTGTCTTTGTATGGGAGAGCTCCCATATTCAAGTTTTTGATTTTGTCAAGATATCGACGAGGAGTTAATAACTCCAGAAACCAAAGGTTTACGTCACTTGTTGTTAAGAGAGAAATTCCACGCAGAAAATCTAAAGGTACAAATATTATAAAGGTTTGATCATAGAGAAACAATAGAGAAAGTGAGGGACTATTTGTAAAAATATTGTATGTCAAAAACTTTTCACTGGCCTAAAATTTCACAAAGCAGGGCTAGTTAGGTAGAATTTCCTTTTAGTTATTTTTTTTAGGGCTCAGAAGTTCACAGAGAAACGTAAAAAAAATTGACCAGGTTTGAAAAAAGCTGGGTATGGATCCACTTCAGCACCAAGCAGCCTGAGGTTAAACAGCTAAGTACCCTTCTCCATATACGCTTTCTGACATATAAACCATTTAAATTAACTGGATTCTATAAATTTGGATTCTATGAAGAATTTTGAAGATTAGTGAAATGTCTAATTGACATAAAAATGTATTTTTTGTACTTTTTAAGGGTAAAGTAGACAAAAACAAATCCCGCTATGGATTTTATACGCCCTACTGTTGGTGCTGATCACTGTTTCATACCTCAAATACCTCATTTTTTTAATTTTTCAGAATTAACCCTCCTCCCCCAGCTCCCCCAAAGTGAGTGGATCCGTTCCAGCTATTTTAATGACGTATCTATGACTAGTGATTATTTTTACTGCCAAGTTTCATCCTGATCCCTCCACTCTAAGCGTTTTCCAAGATTTTAGGTCCGCCTCACCCCCCAACTTCCCCCAATATCACCGGATCCAGTCGGGATTTAAAATAAGAGCTCTGAAACCCAAAATTCATCCAAAAATCAAATTTCATTAAGATCCGATCACTCCTTCGTAAGTTAAAAATACCTCATTTTTTCTAATTTTTCAGAATTAACCCTCCCCCCAACTCCCCAAAAGTGAGCGGATCCGTTCCGGTTATATCAATCACGTATCTAGGACTTGTGCTTATTTTTCCCACCAAGTTTCATTCCGATCCCTCAACTCTAAGCGTTTTTTAGGCTTTTTAGGAGATTTTAGGCTCCCCCCTCCATTCCCCCCCCCCCAATGTAACCGGATCCAGTCAGGATTTAAAATAAGAGCTCTGAGACCCGATAGTCTTTGAAACTTCAAATTTCATTAAGATCCGATCACTCCTTCGTAAGTTAAAAATACCTTATTTTTTCAAATTTTCAGAGTTATCCCCCCCCCCCCAAACAGAGCAGATCCGTTCCGGTTATGTCAATCACGTATCTAGAACTTCTGCTTATTTTTCCCACCAAGTTTCATCCCAATCCCTCCATTCTATGCGTTTTCCAAGATTTTAGGTTCCCCCCAACTCCCCCCAATGTCTCCGGATCTGATCGGGATTTAAATTAAGAGCTTTGAGACACGATATCCTTCCAAACATCAAATTTCACTAAGATCCCATCACCCGTTCGTAACTTAAAAATACTTCATTTTCTCTATTTTTTCTGAATTAACCGACACCTCACTCCCCCCGCCCGGCTGGTCAAATCGTGAAAACGACTATTTCTAATTTAATCCCCCCCCCAAATCCCCTAAAGAGAGCAGATCTTTTCGGGTTATGTCAATCACGTATTTAGGACTTTTGTGTATTTTTCCCACCAAACTTAATCCTGATCCCTCTACTCTAAGCGTCTTCCAATATTTTAGGTTTCCCCCTCCAACTCCACCCGATGTCACTGGATCTGATTGGGATTTAAAATTAGAGCTCTGAGACACGATATCCTTCTAAATATCAATTTCCATTAAGATCCAATCACACGTTCGTAAGTTAAAAATATCTCATTTTTTCTATTTTTCAAAATTAACCGCCCCCCCCCCCCAGATGATCGAATCGGGGAAACTACTATTTCAAATTTAACCTGACCTAGTCCCTGATACGCCTTCAAAATTTCATCGTCCTAGCTTACCTGGAAGTGCCTAAAGTAGCAAAACCGGGACAGACAGACAGAGCGACAGACAGACAGACAGACCGACAGAATTTGCGATTGCTATGTGTCACTTGGTTAATACCAACTGTTATAACCAGGTATCAACTGAATCTATTGTTCTGACGGTCTGGAAACTTTCCGAATTTTTGGAGAGACATTATATCTTTCTACTTTGATTACACTTCATAATATGTTCCGCACCAATACTTTCCCAAATATACTCCCTTTGAAACCGTGTCATCAGTTTAAAATATGGGCCTAGTTAATGGCAAAATTGAAAAATGTTTAATGCTTCCTTTTTCGCCACATATGCGCAGTCAATTTTTTTCTGAAATTTAAGGTGCTATTGTTTCCTAAAATCTATCAGTTCAAGATTAAATTATCTTTTTTAAAACTTTCAAAAGTGTGAATGAATGTAGCCTCTCCATCTTCAAATAGGACAGAAATAGAATCCTTGAAGAATAAGAAGGTAGATAGATATAAAGTGAATATAATTTCCTGCTTTATCACAGAATTTCCGCGAGATTGAAACTCCCTGGGGGCTCTGACGAGGGATCTGAGCATGTGGTAGGAGCAGCAGCATGGCTTAAATTTTCCCAAATTTTCAGGCACTTCAAATTAGATTTTAATTAAAAAAAATTATTAATGACCCTCCCCCGAAAAAGGTTCCTGGGTATTTGTCTAGTTCTAAACATTTCAGAAAATTTGCAGTCACTTAAAGCATTTAAAGAATTAAAGCAAAAATGATTACGTCATAAAAAATAAATCTTGGAGCGGTCGATTCATCCAGTAAGGCAAAACAAAATTAAACAAAACAATAAACTTTCACTTTTCTTTGCCGTCGAAAATGATGCCTGTATTAATTTCAACCAGTTGATTCGATTAGTGAAACCCGGAAAAATAAGTCATTCGGTTTATGGTACAAATGCTTAGCATGGATTCAAGTACCAAGAGCAGCGAAAATGAAATAGTATTTTGGAATTGCTTAAGCGGAAACTTTTATACATGAAGTAATTCCGATTGTTAGTCAACTAAAAAAAAAAAAAATCTGACGGTTTTAGAGATCGAAATTTAAATTTAAAATAAAAATTTATTAATTTAAACTAAACTTAAAATAAACTTAAAATTTAAACTAAACTTAAAATAAGCAAAAATTACTTCTTTGCAGATTTCTCAAGACACATGTATAAAAATTGTTTAAATAAACTGACCCGTGATATTTTCATGCTTGTAAAAATCTAAAAAATATACCGGTACTTATCTGTTAGCCAGTACACACTCGAGAAATTGGATCTGAAGGTATGGGTTTGAAACAACTGAGGCTCTTGAGAGAAAGATAGGATATATATAATTTGGGCTGTACATTTCCACATTATTGGGGATTGGGGGTAAAGTAAAGCGAGGCTGCATGTAAAACGTAACCTTATCTAACCATTATACCAACTAAATATTTATTAAAATATAGCTACGATGTAGTTTTCCACTGAGCCAAAACTATCTGTCTCCGTAAACAGACATCAATAAACTAACTATTGTCTAATTTCGTTGAGTGTGTACTGTCTAACAGGTAATTGACCTAAGAGATTCATTCTCTTAAATGCAAGACATAAATGAGTCTTTAAATGGTGTTTCCCGGCCACGATATTGATTTCCTATAGTATACATAAATACATTATTCAAAAAGCTCAAGTGATTTTAGTTTTTAGAGAAGCACTAGTTTTTGGAATTTTTTGGTATTAAGAATTATCAAAAGTCTGTTTATTTAAGCTGGCTCTGTTCATCCATATTAAGCGATCTATAAAGTAGTAATTTTTGATCATTGTGAATTTCAGCTTCGCTTTTTACTTTTAAAAAAAAAAGTATATTTTTAGACAGTTTTCATCTTTTTTTTAAATAAGTAAAGCAAAAAAAAAACGTCACAATCAATAGTTAGGGCCATTTCAGCACTTTCGTTTTAAGCTTTTTTTTCAGGGTGGATGGGCGGTGCACCAAAAATTCGTTAAAAATGTATAAACAAAATTATTTACATGTATTTTTGTTATGTTTTTACGAGTCGAACAAAATTTTTTTTTTTTTGGGGGGGGGGAAACCCCTACCCTTCACTAGATACAGCCTTGCCCATAATAACCAAAAGTTAAAAAAAAATACGTTTCGAAAAAGAAGAAAAGAGTCTAGTAAGAAAAAATTGTGTTTCATAGCTAGCTCTGAAACAGTAACTATTATTTCTATGAATTTTAATTACTAAATTGTATTGTCAAACCTCATCGAAGAGGCTGAAACTCTTAGAAAGTTATTTGAAAAATCGTAACAAAAAGCACACCTATGGACTCACAATTTTTCTAAACCCCTTTCAAGAGAATTACAGTCCCTCATCCTGAACAAAAAGGAAAATCTTTTTTCCATGGAAAGAACTGATATACATCCTTTTTCTGCTTTTTTTTTCAGGGGTAACCATGTCGAACAAGTTGTTGTAAATGTAGGAAGAAGGCTCATTTGAGAGAAACTGTTATAACTAAGGCCCTTTTCAATAATAAATGAGACAAATCGAGTTTTTCTTACTGAAGTAAAGAGAAAAGTCGGAACATAAAAAGAGCAAAAAGTATCGTTTTGACGATTACTAAAGATATAACTACAAAACTAGTATGAGCGAACTGACTCTTGATATTTTCCGTAAATCTGTAGAATTCAGGAAACTAGCATTTTACTGAAAAGTTGACGTGTTTGAGTGTTTAGAAAAATGTAATCGTATACTTAAAGGTATTAATGTCAAGGTCGATAATAAACTGTTGAGAGGCTTATGAATTACTCTTTGTTTTGTGCCAGGGAATCATAGAATTATCTGTTCCTTAGAGACATCCTATTTGAGGGGGGGGGGTCTTTGTTCTGTTTTATATAAACTGCTGTTTTTAGAATTGTAGAGATGTTGGAAAATACTATGAGTTAGTTCTCAGCAAAGGGGCGGTTTTAGCATTTTGTGCATAATAAGATGGAAATTTACAAACCTAAGATCTCACCCAAAGAGGGTCTAAATACCAGAGAATAGAAGTTCTAAGAAAGTGAATTGACTTTTCATGGTGTAAAAGTCTAAAATACACGTTTCGAGTCCATTCTCTTGACAAACCACAGAAAAGTGGCGTTCTAAAGTCGCTTTTGGTCTAGAGCCATAAACAAAAATTTTATGCCTTTAGTCTTGACAAACGACAGCAAAGAGGAGCTTCTGCCACAAAATATAATTTTTCATCAAAGAGATATTAATTGCCGAAAATTACAAGTTTTAATGGAGCCATTGGATTTATCATGGTCTAAAACCCTAATCGTAAGGTTCATAGTCCCCATTTAAAAAAAATGATTTTTGAACCACCTTCATATGTCCAAATGTACATTTTAGACATCGATGAAAAGCTGTTGAAGAGCACCTTTCATATCCTTTAAATCATGGGACCTCTCTTAACCTAATGTAGCCTATTTCGTGGAAGAAATATTGCGAGACACAAACAACAATGCCAAAGGTTATATGAAAATGCGGGAAGTGGTGAATGATATAAATCATCTGCTACTTCACTGGCACAATAGTCTGGAGGGAAAGTGTGTATTTCTATAGATGATTTAGTTGACTTTGGGAAACAATAGATAGCAGATAGTTGAATGTACACGCTAGTGCAGTATCCAGAATCTTTTCCAGGGGGGGGGGGCTTGCAAAATAAAACTTCAAAAAATGCTTCAAATATTTGTTAAAATTCATTTTTATTGCTTTTTCTACAAGCCGGATAGACATTTAGAGGGGAGGGGGTCAAATTCCATATCCCCTCCCCCCTGGATACGGCCTTGGTTTAAGGACTAAAAGTATTGTCAAACTTAAGAAGCTTGAATTGTCTATTTATTATTACGGTTCGCCCTATCATCAGTAACACAAATGTGACACCGCTCTAAAAACTTAATGAACAGGGAACAACTAAAAGAAAAATCTTAGAAAAATGTGTTTCTCCGATGATCATAAGCCAACAAAGGGTCAAACGAGTTAGAATCACTGTACCTTTTGTATCCTAGGTACATAAAGACCTTCTCTGGCAAATTTGGGTTAATTTGAAAGTTGTATTGACTGAATTTGTGGTTTCGGAAAATCAGCTTTTTTTTATTCATATGCGAAAAAGCTAAAATATAATGTACTATCTTCTGGCTCATGATTTTAAGACTAAAGTCTGTATATCGCTTTGAGAAATGTTTTCTTCGTTTTCTTCAGAAAACGAAGAATGTAGTTTTTGAAGATTCTGAAAACTATGACTAATGTCTTATAAAAACAGGTAGCTGGAATCATCCTCTTTTGGCCTTTTATCTAATGGGCTGGTTCCCCTCAATATCTGGGTATATTTTACTAATTGCTTTCTCATGGGTCTCCACAAATGCTGGCCTCCGTATATTCATGGCACCCAAGTTCTTTGCCACGAGTGCTATTCCCCGATTGCGCACCTGGAGCGTCTTGACCAGGATCTCTTAAAAAATATGCTGCAGAAGTTTTTGTCTTTTTATAGTCAGTTCATCATTTGTCATTTCAGATCCCCCCCCCCCTGTCCTCTCCAAAACATATTTTAAATATCACAATAAAAAAAGTTGAATTATTTTCTGGGAAACGGGAATTTTTTAAAGACCTTGTTATAAATCACAAGGTCATACAACACTGAGGTTCCACCGTTTGTCCATCCTTTTCGAAAAAAGGAGTGGGTCGTCAACAAGGGTGGATTAAGTATAGATAGGCTTTTGCTGAAACACGACACTCTTCTTAAATCAATTAAATCATTAAATCATTAAATCTTAAATCGTTAGATTTCTAGGTGATTTGATAACGCCAATATAAAATTTCAACTTTTCCGACACTTTAATAATACACAAGTTTTTTTATAAAGTAGTTTCGATGATAAAATGAAACTTCGATAAAACTTAATTCAAGGAAAAGGCAGATGACCTCATTTAAAAAGATTCAGGGGGCAGTGCAGATTGGATTCTTCGAAATATAAAAGGAATGGATTTTGTTTTCCGTTCGATTTTTTTAATGAAAATAGTATAAAAGCCATTCTACAAGATTTAGGGGACGGGGGGTAAAAGAGAATAAAGAGCTATTACCCCTTCCTCTTCCAATTGGTACCCTGGAAGAACTCTTTGAAAATTGACGTATGCAAAAATAAATACGATACAATGTATAAAACACTTGTTTTCCTTTGATCAAATTAAAAAAAAGAAATAATTGTGCTTTCTGAAAGCTAAACTTTTAAAAAACTTTAACAAAATATAAAAATATGTTTCAGTTTTAATTTTTGTTTTATATATAGGGTTGTAGAATTTCTCACAATATGTATGTGATATAAGTTTCCATTTAATCAATGTAAACAATCGTATTTATGTTCACCGTCCTTTAACATTGAATTATAGTGCTGCAATTCAGTTTAGCCCTCAAGATTTAAAATTTTCGTATGCTAGTAAAAGGTCGATATACCACACTGAACAACAGCAACTAATAGAAAAGGAAACTCAGGTAAAAAAAAAAGTTCAGAAGAAACAATTAAAACGCTCAGTTACAAGTCATATTCCCTAAAATAAGAGTGACGCCCCGTGAGGTCAATTTGCGAGAACTCATGGGAAAGGCAGGATTTTTCAAAATCAAGGGGAAGGGGCAATTTACTGAAGCATTTGGTTTATGATGAGAAGAGAGTTACCCAAAAATACCAAAGCGCAAAATTTCAGGAGTGAAACTTCATAATAATTTAGGGGAGAGGGGAAGAATTTTTCATTGATTTCTAGTTAATAAAGATATAAAATTAGGATATTTTAAAAATAATAACTGACTGGTGGGGGGGTTCAGTTGTTTTAAGTTTTTTAACGTAAAATAATGAGATAATACTTATTTTTAATCAGAATGAGGATAATTCATTCTTATTTCCCTGATATTCTTAACGTTTTTATTAGGTCTGTTGAATTTTAGAGCAGATTCACTGCTAGCGAGAGTGTTTTCAAATCAGCTTTCTTTTACTCAGATGAAGGTATCGCAGTACCCGGATTTAAACGCTCTTCAAGCATTTAACAAAAACAAATAAGTCGACAAACATTATAAATACCACTGCCATGAAGCTATGGCTATATTCCTTATCAGTAATTGGTTAAAAAAAAAGTTTTCTGAAGAAAGTAAAGAGTGAGGTCTGAATTTTAAAGGGACAAAATTATTGCTTCGCAGCTTTAATTTCAAGCTTTGATTCTTTGATTTTGATTTCAAGCGAACTAGTTGTTGATATTTCCCTACCTTAATAGAATTATGAAATACTAACACTTTACTGAAAACATAAAATTGTGACAGTAAGACAGGAATTCTAGCGAAAGTATTGTTAAATAGCCTACAGAAAATAAAGGGCCGAATAAGCCCTGAATAATCTTTTGCCAGCCTTGAAACCAACTAATTTTGCTATGCAATTCTAATCATTTAGAAAAAACTCGAGAAAGGCTGATTTTCAGTACAGCTCTAGTTTTTTCCAAAATCGGCAAATACAGGGAAATATCACCAGTTACTTTACCTGAAGCAGATTTTCAACGACGTTGCGTAAATTGCGAAGTATTGATTTTTCTTAACGTCCAGTTTTGCTGTCCGCTTTCGTCAGAAAATTTTTGTTTAAAAAAAAATTAATTTCTATTGGGTTTTAAAAAGATTTAAACATATCTCTTTATAAATTTTTTTGTTCAACTTTGACAGAAAAGTTGCAGAAGCCTACGTGAATTATTGCTAAAACTAATTGAAAAAGAGACTTTTTCCACAAAGGAAGTTTAAAAAAAAATAAATAGCCAAATTAAACCAAAGAGGAGCAAAAATAAAGTCGGACAGTAGCTCAATTATAAAACAAACAAAAATTAATATAAAAAAATTCGTAAAGCGCAAAATGAGCAGATGTTACAATAAATAATCTAGTCAAACTTAGGACGAACAGGAATTTGCGGTTTAATAAAAATTTATTTCAATCTGAAAAAAATAGAAAGGAAATTCGCATCGTAACCAATATCGCTGAGAAGAACTAATGAATTGTAGACTGACAATTTAGCATATACTGGAAGCATATCATACCTGGAAGTCTCGTCAATTTTTGGTGTATTAATGTTATAAAAGAGAAAACATTTAAAGCGTATTCTTTAAAAATAAAGTTCAGACAACGTTCTGGTCTTTCGGATGACATAGGTGGCATTAGCCCAACTTTTCTTTTTGATAACTGGTGTCTGTTTAAGAAAACTATTGATCATTATAATTCCTTTTGTTTTAGGTTTTGGTTACTTATCGATACTGATTTATCCTCGTTTTATGCTTGATTTAGCATTTGACTTTATTTCTCCTCGTATTTGGTTTGATGTAATTCTTCACTTTTCCCAAAAATTAATTTCTGTGTGATATTGATATTATTTTATTTATTGATTTATAAAAAGAGCTTCTGTTAAATATTTTTGGCTTTTCGTCTTTAAAACTAAGATTCCGGTTTATTATCTGCATTTTGAACAAACCTTTAAAAAAAAATGTGGACAACAGTATAACTACAAGTCTTTCGATGGATGGGCACGGGGAATATTATTCAAATAAACGCATTGAAAATCAGTATGATAGGGCTTCTATATGTTTGAAGCCATTCTGATACCAATTATGTTGCAACCTTGAGCATAGATAAATATTAACCAAGATTCCCCCTCAGAATGTTTAATGAATGTTTTAACTTAATTCCATTGTGGGCTTTGGAATATCGAAGGTGTGCTCTTTTGCCAACCTTGGATGCAAATATTAACTTTTAGGGAGACTAATTTTGAAAACAAAATTCCGAAATGAAGTTTTTCAAGGAAAAGTAAAGAGCTATATAAAATCAAAGACCAGTTAAAATAAGTTCTATTATAGTTCTGTATCAAGACGACCAGAAACTATTATTAGAAAATAAATGAAACCCAAAACGAACAGAAATCAGAGGCAACGCTATAGCTTTTGCAATAATAGAGGCCATAAGGCTTCGAAGTTTTATTACTATTTCGTCACATAGGTACTTCATATCGAAGGGGTGGTCGTATAAACTTCAGAGGGTGCTCATCCGATTGTAAATCGAAGGCTCTAGTGTCCTTTTTCAAGAGTCGAAAATGCTCAAAAGCTACTAGCCCCCACTCCCTCTTTTACCCAATGAATCCGATCAAAGCTTAAAGATTGTCACTTTCTCAAAATGGTCCGAAGATCATATAGCAATGCTTGCGGGATTGACAAAAAGGAGCATCCCGTGCTCCGTCGCTCCCCATGGAGTACGGGGGCAAGGGTTGTAAGTTGCGCCCTGAGGGTATATAAGGTTCTTATGGAAAAGGTGTTCGCATAAACTTTGTAGGAGGTTCGTTTGATTATATATTGAAAGTTCTAGCTCCCTATTTAAGAATCAGATGTGATCAATGGACAAAAACACTCCCCCCATACCCTCTTTTCCCCAAATATATCCAATCAAAGTTTTGAGATTAAAATTTTGTTCAAAATTCTATAAAGATCACATAACAATGCCTCTGCAATTAACATGACCTCTCCGAGGCCGGATGTAAAGGTTTTAGATTATGCCCCCGGGGAAAATATGGCTCTTATTGAAGGAGTGGCTGTATAAACTTTGGAGGAGACTCATTTGATTGGAAGTTGAATTTTTTAGCTCCCCTTTTAAGATTAAAAAGTGGTCGAAGGGCAACTCTTACCCTTCCATACCTTATTTTCGCCAAATACATCTGATCAAAATTTCGACCTAACATTTTTGTTCAAAATAGTCCAAAAATCATATAACAACGCCTCCAGGATGGACACAAACCCCACAATCTGGGGCAAGGGTTTTAAACTATGCCCCGGATGCATATAAGGTTTCCATGGAAGTAGTGGTTATATATGCTGTGAAGGAGGCTTATTTTGATTCAAAATTGAAAGTTCTAGTTCCCTTTTTAAGAGTCAGTAGCTATAGGTAGGCAACTAGCCCCCCACGTTCCCAAACATATCCTATCAAAATTTGAGATAGCCATTTTTAAACAGTTCAAAATAGTCCAAAGATCATATAACAATACCTACGAGGTTGACACAGCCCCCGAGCCTGGAGCAAGGGCTGTAAGCTATATCTTAGGGACATATAAGGTTTTTGCAGAAGGAGTGGTTATGTAATCCTTGGAAGAGACTCATTTGATCAGAAATTAAAAGTTCTAGTTCCTTTTTCCATGGCAGAACTTCAAAAGGGACTAATTCGATGGAAATCGAAAGAGCTAGTGCCTTTTTAAATACTTGACAGTAATTGGAGCCCAGCCAACCCCCCTCACACGTCCACTATTTTTCCAAGAAAATCCAATGAAAATTTTGAGACAGTTTTGTTGAGCAGAGTTAAAAAGTCTGAAAATTATGACTTTAGGATTGACCCCCCCCCCAAAGCCCTCAGGACAAGGGTTATGATATATGCCCTAGGGGTGTGTAAGGTTTTTTAAAGAAAGAGTAGTCGCATGAACTTCAGAGCAGGCTCACTGGATTGATAATCAGAAGTTCTTTTGCCCTTTTTAAGATTCATAGTGATGGTAGAGCGAGTAACCCCTCATATATCGTATTTTCCCCGACATTTATCAGATAGGAATTTTACAATGGTAATTTGTTGTCGTAGGAACTTCGGATAGACCTCATTCAATAGGACCTTGAAATGGCTATTGCTCTTTTTAATAGTCGAAATGGATTGGAAGGCAACCAGTCCCCTCTCACGCCCACCATTTCCCCAAACACATCTAACAAAAATCTTGATGTAACCTTTTTGTACAGAGTGGTTAAGAGGTCTGGAAATTATGTCTTTAAGGATGACAACCCCCTCCCCCGCAAAGCCCTCAATGCAATGGTTTATGTTATGCCAAAAAGGTATTTAAGGTTTTTATGGAAGGGGTGGTCGTATAAACTCCGGAGGGGTTTATTAGCGCTCTTTTAAGAGTCGAAGTGATGGAGAGGCAGCTACAATCCCCCACCCGTGTGAAAATTTTCCTAAATAATTCTGATAAAAATTTGAGATTGTCATTTGTTCAAAAATAGTCTAAAAATCATTTAAGAAGGCCTTCGGGGTTGACAGAATACCTCAGAGTCTAGGGATAAGGGTTGTACATTACGCCCCAAGGGCATACAAGGTTTTTATGAAAGGGGTGGTCGTGAAACTTTAGAGGAGGCTCATTTGATTGTAGTCCAAAAATCATGCAACAATGTTTTTAGGATGGACGCAGTCCACCAGAGCCCATGAAAAGGGTTGTAAATGTCAAAAACACAATACGAAACAATACTTTGTGCTTAACACAAAAAATAATACGTTTTAAATGATTTTGCTATTTTACTTATATAAATAAAAAATTAGCAAAACTTCAAGAATAAATATCAGCATATGTCAATTAAACTGACAATCCACGGTCATTTGTTTTCTTTTTTTTTTCAGTAAAATAAAATTATTTTCTGGTCTTAAGAAGGCATGGGAGCAATCAGCCTTAGGCCACTCATGCTAATTTTTGCTCGTTTTGAGTTCGACTCGGCTATTCATGGTAATTTCTGTTTGTTCATTTATTTATTGATTGCGATTTGTGGTGGTTTTACGTTTGTGATATTATTTTACTTTACTTCTGTTTATTTTTGGCTTAATGGAGCTCTTTGCTTTTTTATAAGAACTTGTTTGTGGATTTTGTTTTTAAATTAATAAGGGTAAAATGTGATCGGAAAGCAACCTCCCACCACGCCCCCTTTTCCTGAAATGTATCTGATCAAAATTTGAGTAACCCATCTTGTTCAAAATAGTCCAAATATCTTATACAAATCTGCCCAAGTTTGACACAACCCCCTAGAACCTAGGGGTAAGGGTTCTAAGCTCTGCCTCGAGCTAGCAGGAACGGATGTATATAATTTGGAGGAGGCTCATTTGATTGAATATAGAAAGTTCTAGTTCGCTTTTCAAGAGTCAAAGTTTAGTGCAGGGTGAATAGATCCTTCCATCTCCACTCCATTTCCCCAAATTTACGCGATCGAAATTTTGAGGTAGCTATTTTGTTCGAAATAGTCTGAAATTTCACTAACAATGCCTTTTGGTTTGTATACGCCCCCAGAGCCCGGGGGTTAAATCTGTGATGTTATAACGGAGCATATATAGTTCTTATGCAAAGAGTGGTTATATAAACTTTAAATAAGTCTCATTTGATCTGAAATCAAATGTCTCCAAATTCCCCGGAGCAAGGCTAGCCAATAATCCAATTTTGTTCATTTTTAACATAGAGGATTTATCATTGGGAAAGGGTGGAATGTTTGATGATTTGCACGTCCAAAAAGACTAAGGCTGTAAAGGGGAAATGAAAGACGCTATCTGCATCCACATTTTCGAAAGCCCGTATCTGTAGTATTTAAGAAACAGATAAGGGTATGAACTTGAAAGTTTCAGCAGCGCTACTACTGCTTCTGCGCTGCAATTGTAAATAGTTTTGACGCAGCAGTGACTACTTTGGACTGCGACAACTTGCGACTGTAACTATGACTGCCTGCAATTTGTACTAGTTTTATTTATGAATGCTTTCAGAGAATGTTAAGGGATATTGAAAGAAATCAGAACCCTTCATTTGCATGCTGATTGTCAAAAGGGCGCATCAGTAATATCTCAGGAACGTTTCAGGGCATTAAGTTGAATCTTTCAGAGTAGGTTTAACAGTGTTTGAGCCTCCAGGAATGCTTAAGGGGATTATTAACTGAACAAAAAGATACTATGTGTATCCATGTTATTGACAGAGTATATCTGCAATACCTTAGGAGTGGCTAAGGGTAAGAACAATCAATCGAAAGATATCGGTCGTTCGTGCGATATTGCATATTTCCCCTATTGCTAACCCGGATGCTTACAGTGTCTTTTTATTTAGTTCAGTATCCCCTCAACAGTCCTTGATGTTTCACCTTACCCTTAGCTTTTTCGGAAATACCCAAGATGATAGGGCTTGGTGGCTATGGAGGTCATGGCATCAATAGGAGATACGAATATTAGACCTTATGACTATTTTGAACAAAATGTTTTTTTTTTTCCAAATTTTGATCAGTGTTCTTGAGGGTCTTCTAAATGGGCAAGGGGCAAGATTATTTCTGCCCTCCAATTTTTGAACAGTCTCTGAACATACTCTGAAAGCCTCAACTTGATATCATCAGGCTCTTCTGAGAAGCTGCTGAAACGCCCTTTCCACAACCAGCATGCATATATTGGTTTTTGATTTTATTCAATAGACCCTTTAATTTTTTCTGAAAGTAGTCACAAGTAAAACTAGTCGCAGTTGTAAGTAATTACAGTACTAGGCCCTGTAACTCACGCCTAGTCGCAGCCGGAGGTGGTCGTTACCAAACTCACATATAGTCATTGTGGCAAGTAGCCACCGTCGCTACTAATCTTTAATGGATTACGTCACCAGTAATAGTAATTTATTACCATAACATGGTAGAAAATAATACTTTCCTGTAGCATAATTTTTATAGCCGATCGATTAGGGCCTGAAAACTTTTAATTTACGTTCATAATAAGCTCTCTCCTGGTTTCTGGGATCTTCGGTTGGACACAATAACCCCTATGAGAAAAAAAAAATGAATAAATATGTTTCTGATATTTTTCTTCTTTGAAAAAAGTGAAAAATTCCACATTTTCTAATTAGGAGCTTTAAGCCTCTACCATAAGGGTATGATAAATCTAATAAAGTAATTTTCACCGAGATTGCTTTCTTTTTCATGAGTTTTTCCTTTATTCGAAAATCATGCAAATTCTCTCTGGCCCGTAGCTTTTGATGGGTAATAATCGAAATGAAATTCACATATTTAGAATAAGAATCAAAAGCCAATTCTGTTGATGAATCAATTGTCATCAAAATTCTAATTTTAATTTTGGTAAAATTTTGCCCGATTCACTTCTTACTAATGACTAATTCGTTACTACCAACTGTTTGATAAGATATTCTTATGATAAAGAATTTAACTTTAACCTCTTCCTTTTGTTCAGTAGAATTTGAGCACTGAAAGAAAGAGATTTGACAGATAGATTACAAGCTTAAATTTAGTTTTTCTTTTGCTATTTTGTATTTTTTTTTATGTATTTATTTTTATTTTGTTTTTATATATTTTTTTTAATGTGTGAAGAATGAAGATACAATGGATTTGAGTTCGAGGGGGAAAATTGTCCACTTATGACAAAGTATATTTTACATGACCATTATAAAATCAAAACGTTATATCTTTGTAGGCATGTGGTTTCAGGCATGAGCCGTTAGAAATGCCAAGACCTTGGAAAAGCCCTACTTTAGCAGCTTTTGAGATCTTGGAAACCTGGCGATCTAAGCCAGTTTAATGAAGCTTCCATGAACGAAATCAGAGCCTAAAATACCCTCTTGAAAGCAGTTTTTCAGTTACTATTTCTACTCTTTCTGTAGCCAATTCTAAGGCTTTGGAAATTGCATAAAGACAGGTCTAGACTTTGGTTTAATTTTGAAAAACAACAATTCTTTCTGTGATTTCAGTTTGATCCTAACTTTTTTTTCTGGGTTTTAGGCATTAAAGAATAAAATCAACTCCGTAATAATATATAATAATGAAATATATGATAGATTAAATGGATTGATTCATTTGCCAGAGATTCGCACCATTTCAAATTTGCTTCGTTGTGTTGCAAGAGCGACACTTTGGTTTTGTAGCGTTTTTTAAAGCACTTGGTAAATACCAAGTGCCATATAGCGATTGCAAATTCTATCGGTCTGTCGGTCCCGGTTTTGCTAGTTTAGGCACTTCCAGATAACCTAGGACGATGAAATTTGGCAGGCGTATCAGGGACCTGACCAGAATAAATCAGAAATAGTTGTTTCCCAGATTCAACTATCTGTGGGGGAGTGGGGGAAGGTTAATTTGGAAAAAATAGAATAAATGAGGTATTTTTAACTTGCAAACGGGTGGTCAGGTTTTAATGAAATTTGATATTTAGAAGGCTATCGTCTCTAAAGGTTCTCAATTTGAATTCCGATCGAATCCAGTGACATTTGGGGAAGTTGAAAGGGGGAGTCTAAAATATTGGAAAACGCTCAGAGATAAAAATGAGGTATTTTAACTTACGAGGGAGTGATCGGATCTTAAAGAAATTTCATATTTAGAAGGACCTTTTAACTCAAATCTATTATTCTAAATCCCGACCGGATCCAGTGTCATTGGGTGGGGGGGACCGGAAATCTTAGAAAACGCTTAGAGTGGAGAGATCAGGATTAAACTTGGTGGGAATAATAAGAATAAGTCCTAGATACGTGATTGACATAACCGGACTGTATCCACTCTCTTTGGGAGAGTTGAAGGAGTTGTTAATTCGGAAAAATTTGAAAAATTGAGGTATTTTTAACTTAAGAACGGGTGACCGTTCGTAAGGTATTTTTAAATTTGATATTTAGAAGGAACTCATATCTCAGTGCTCAAATTTTAAATCTCGACCAGATCTGGTGACATTGCGGGGGGAGTTAGGGGGAACGGGAAATCATGGGAAACGCTTAGAGTGGAAAGATCGGGACGAAACTTGGTGAGTAGAATAAGCAAATGTCGTAGATACGTGATTGACGTAACTGGACTGGGTCCACTCTCTTTGGGAGATTTAGGGGGGGGGTCCAGTGTTTTGGTGAGTTCGGTGCTTCTGGACATACTAGGATAATGAAAATTGATAGGTGTGTCAGGGACCTGCAGAATTTGACTTGATGAAGTCTTTTTCCCCAATTCGACCATCTGGGGGGAGGGCGAGAATTTTAAAAGAAGGGAGAAGGAAAACTTTAAAAAAATGAGGTATTTTTAACTTACGAGTGGTTGATCGGATCAACGAATTTTGATATTTAGAAGGACCTCGTGTCTCAGAGCTCTTGTTTTAAATCCCGACCGGCATTAAGCCTCTGATTTACCTTTAAAATTAATGTATTGATTTTTAGAATTTTGCTAGAGCTCATGCCATATGAGTTCTTGGCTCTTACGACCTCGTCACAAGTGCTATATGAGCTCTTAGCTCTTTTTTCCTAGCACCCCGATTTAAGCTTATTCCTAGAAAGTGGTAAGGGTCTAACCTCTGCAGTTTTTGCAGAAAGTGTGGAACTTGGACCTGGTTGATGATAATGACTTTGTATTTTGAAAACCTTCGTAGAGATCTTGCCTGGGGCCAAAAAGAATGGTTTCGCTTGTCCTTGAGCCAGAGCCTATAGTGTGCGAAGTGACTTGGAGTTTTATGGCCTATGTGGAGAGAACTATCTGAAGTTATGGAGTGAAGCTTTCGTTTCATCAAACCATGTTTCTGCTTTCGAGTGGAAAGCTGAGTTCTAGTAGGCAAGCAGGCAGGCACCAGTTTCAAATTGAAGATTGACTGAAATCTATAAGTGTTAAATATATGTGTCAGTTACCCAGCCCCAGAGCCAACATATCTTCTTTGTTTGATAAATCAAAAAAATTACAGATATGAAAAAGTGGGGACCGAAAGTGCTGCCTTCTATTGTTTCTACCCTTTTCTGTTTCTGATTTCAGCTGAGTTTATTATTCGGCTATTCGCACTTGGGATTGCGGTAGAAAAATGGTATTAGATGTATCTTTTAAAGTTTAAAAGTTCTCTCATATCCTTTGCTCCTTTCTATGTGGTGGCACTAGAAACTTGACCTATGGCAAAAGTCAACTTTTTAACTAAGGCAGATAGATTTTTTCGTGACGGCAGTCGATAGATGTCATCTATTTTTTGGTAGAAAAATTCCTTCATGAAATATACCAGTTTGAAACCAAAAGTATGCTGACACAGAAATGGTATCAAATATCCTCTTAAACTTTAAAAGTTCTACCATTGCTAAAGAAATCAGATCATCCTTTGCTCCTTTCTAAATGATGACGTTAGAAACTTGGCCTACGGCGAATATGTCAACTTTTGAACTAAGACAGATAGATTGTTTTTCGACGGCTCTTGATGAGCTAATCAAAGCATATATCATCCATTTTTCGGTAGAAAAATTTCTCCATGAGATATGCCAGTTTGAAAGTTTAAAGGGGTTGACAACTTCAGTAGTAAGGTTCTCACTGAAAACAAAAATAGGCTGATACCAGTTCTGAGACATAAAGGTGAGTTTTAAGCGACAGTCGGCTGTTGGCTCATAATCATCTTCCACAATGAGGGGTTCGTGAATTTTGCTAGTTGTTTTACCTATTGTTGTTTCCGGTGGGTTTGATGGTAAGACCAATTTGGTTCCAGTGAAAAGACATGTAGGGGACTTGTAAGTAATAATCGGCTGTTAGGCTACAATCATCTTTAGTGGTAAGGGGTTTGCAACTTTTGCGAGTTGGTGTACCTAGTATTTATTTAATGATCCTTACGTCAGCGTTTAATCGAAGCGAGAAAACAAAACCAAAGTGTTGCTCTCGCAACAATTTACTCGGTGAAGCGGAACAAAGGTTACCGCGACACCTCACGTTGCCCATGCAACATAGATCTAGTTTTGTCTGATTTTGCATGTAAAACAAGCTACTCTTTTTATCTGAGAATTTTTTTCTAAATATATTTGAAAAAAGACTTAAGTCGTATGATATATCAAGGAAATGTGTGCTTCAACTAACGTAAGATACCAAGATTCCTGACAATCTTAACTTTTAATGCATTATTGTGGCACTTGTAAGGCTAATCCTCATAAAGTAGGAAACCAAGAAATTTAATATAATCACTTTCAGACCGAAGAAAAGAAACAAGTGAGGTGTTTATCCAAATAATGACCGAAAAATCTGTTGAAACTATAGAAAAAACAAAAACTCAGACTTGTAAATATAAAGAACTCAATCGTTGACATTGAATATGAAAGAAATCTCTCAAATAAAGGAGAAATATTCGTCTCTAGTGAAGCTCCCCAAGCGCTACTCAAGGGTTTAGCCCCCTTAGCATTTCCTACAAATTCAAACCTATTACCTTAAGCCGTCCCAGAGATATGGCAGATAACCGCTTTTGACCGACTGGATTCACGTTACGTTTTTTTATTTAGTTCAACAGTCCGCTGCTTCCCGTCATTACCCGTCATTACGTTTTCTGGAAGTTTCAAATCGAAAGGAAGTTTTCTTGAAAGTTTCAACTTAATAAACTTAGTCATTCCATAGATTTTGTGGATATTTTCTTTTGCTAAATCGGACACTCAAAGCGTCTTTTCATTTAGTTCAACATACTATTACTACAACTAATAACTCACCGCAGCACAGAGCCGCCTGAGACCAACACAGATGCAAGCTTCTCCTCCAGCCCAATCTATTCAAGGCCTCCCTCTTTACATCCTTCCAGGGAGTTCCCATTTCCTTTAAACTTTTATTTATGACATCCTCCCACCCCAAACGAGGAGTTTGTGCTTTCCGTTTACTCCAAGATGGTTTGCGAAAAAGGAAAATCTTCGGCAATCTGTCATCCTTCATCTGCAGAACGTAGCCTAGCCATCTCAAACTTCTTTTTATTATATCCTTAGAAAGCGCGGAGTTCAACATCTTCCTTAACATTCCGTGAGAGTTTAAACTAAAACTTTGGATTATCTCTTTTTTTTTAGTTTTAAATTACGCTCAATATGCCCTGTAAAATTCAAATTAGTATCTATAACTAATCCTAAAATACCGCACAAATGCGCTTTTGACAACTTGAATTTACTTTCTATTCCCTTTTAAATGACGAGACGGTTTTAATTTGAAATCATCACCTTTCTTAGTAATGTTGTAGATGTGCCGTTTTGAAAATCTTGATTTAAATACTATCTTCTAAATTATTTCAACATCCCCCTAGCTTTTTGTGAAAATTTTAAATCAATACCTTTTCTACTCGCTAGGTATTTTCGAATTGTCATTTTCAAATTCTCGTTGCACTTAGTATCATTTGTCTTCATTCAATGCTTCTCCTCTGCATTCCCTGGAATTTCCAACTTAGTACCTTTAGAAATTGCATATATTACAGGAATGCCCTTTTTAAACACTAAATGCAAGTAATGTCTTTCGATTCCCATTCAACGTCCCCTGATTGTTTCAATTGAGTACCGTAAACCTCGGATTGGTAGATAAATTCTTTGAACAACCTCGATTTATGAAATAGCTTTTGAGTTATTTCAAGATCCTTCTCAACTTCACCTGATAGTTTTAACTTAATGCCCACAGCCGTGCCCGATCTATTGCAAATTCACTCTTTTGCAATCTTGGGAGCACATAGCGTCTTTTGATTTATCTGAACATGGCCTATAAGTTTCACCTTAATATCCCTAGCTGTTTGATAAATATTCCCTAGCTGTTTGGTAAATATTTTGGAGATGTTCCTTTGTCAACATTGAGGAAAATTGTGTTTTTGATTTAGAGCCAAATCCACCACTAGATTCCCTGAAATTTCCAACTACTTTACCTAGCAGTTTCTGAGATATTGAATATTTCACATACTCTGAGATACGCAATTTCACAAACTTTCTGCATATGGCGTCTTCTGATTTTTTTCAACATCCCCCCGAATATTCGCTGAAGGTTTCAGCTTAATAATCTAAGTCATTCTTGGGATATTGCAGATAGCCCCGCCGTTGATATGTCTTAAGTTTTACAAGCGCTATAAGAAAATTGACACGAAATTGTTTTCATCTCTTTTGATACTCAAAATTACTAAAGGCTCGAGTTTTGTATCTGAATACGTATCGTCTTAGTATTCTTAAACCACCGGTAATACAATTACTTCTGATACGCGCATAGTTCCAATTTAAAAATTCCACTTGTGAAAAATGAAAAAAAAAATAGTTTTGAAAAATGGATAATGACCATTCAAGAATCGAAAAATGAAAAAATCAGTTTACCTAAAAGTAATAATTCAGTTGCTTTACTACACATACAAAAAAATAAAGATGTCCATGGACACTGTCCTAACGGGGGGGGGGACTATGCTTATAAGAGCTATCCCAGGGGAGAGAGAAAAGGTTTTAGATTCTTTTTTTTTGCAAGAACAGCATAAAAATTGTTTATTCTTATGAGAATCTATATTTTTGTATGTTTTCGACCTTGTAATGACGGGATAACATACTCCTTACTCTCGCCTGAGAGTACCGTTGCTACTAAACCGTCTCTAAACTTTTGTTTCCTATTAAATAAATGAAATTTACTATTAAAAATTTATAATCCCTTCTGTCGTCTACTTTCTTTTCATCTTGAGTAAAAATCGTCTTTCTTTGTCCCAAATCTGAGGCTCAGCAAAACTAGTTAGCTTCCAATTGGGGTGAGAAAGGTCATTTGAAAGGACTTAAAGAAAAGCGGGACTTAATGGGATAAAGTGAAGATTAAAGCTTTGAATAGATTAAAGGAGAGAAGGAGAAAGAGTATCTACATTTACGTTGTTTTTATTTTATATGGGTTGGTGGTGCAGAAAGCCATATGATAGCCAGGATAGAGCCAAGATCCTTCCACGCTGATTGTCTGTGGGAGCGCCGGAAGTTAACGCCTAGTCTAAAAGATGTGTGTCTAAATCCTTTTCAACAAACAAGATACAACTCCGCGCAACTGTTATCTATATAGGCTGTGATAATTGTGAAAGGAGAAGAAAGGGGGTGAACAGGCGAAGTGGTTCCCTATTGTACCTCTCATAGGTATGACTTATGAATTGACAGAGTGGCAGATCCAGGATTTCTAAAAGGAGAGTTTGGATTAAATTTTAGAAAATATAAAAATTTTCAGTGCTAGATTCTGATCAACGCACCAACAGGGGAAAAGCCAGAGTTTCCAAAATAGCGGGAAGAGGGAACCGTGAAGCAGTGGAACGATTTGAAATTCCCAACCAACTTTCTAATCATTGCCATAAAATTAATAGTGCTGTCTTCTAATGAACACTGTAAAAGAGAAATGGTCGCAATTTCGTAAATATTGGGAGAGAGATTCGCGAAGCGGCAATGATAGCCATATGGCCTAGTAACAGTACTGGATTTAAAGCTTTGATACTTCTAGGCCCTATAATTTTTACCGCTCTAGTTTTTTCAAGATTTTTTGGGGAATTCCCCGAAAATTCAGGGATAGTGGAGCCACTGAAGAAAAAGCAACTGATGAACCAAAAGTAATGAAAGAGAGGGGTAATACCGAACTCTCAGCTGCACTTCTTGGCAGACATTTGGCGGTTTATAAGGGGCCTACGGATTTCTGTGTTGTTTCAAAATCAGTTTTCTATGAATAGACAGTGCAATGGTGGAATGCACATGGCACTTTCACGATAAACTACATCTGTCCAGTTTTTGTTAAGAAAACAAAATGACTTAGCGATAATTTAATGCTCCCCTTGGCATTGTACGCCCCTAGACCCGGGCTTAGTGGGACTACTGGTAAATCAAGGCCCGCTAGTAACCACTTTAAAACAGGCCAGAACGCTTTACCACCGAATCTGACATTGACTGTATGTCAATGTCGTATGTCATTGACTGTATTTGAGATTGGACCGAAATTCTAAATACACCAAGAGGAAACCACAGCAAGTGAAAATCCTGCCCAAAACTTTTATCCAGACACAAATTATAGGCACGATAAAGAAAATCTTCCCTTAAATAAAACGAATTTTTGTAATTTTGGCCATAATAGATTGAATAGAACATTATGGTCTAAAAAATAAATACAATTTAGCAGTCTATTCTAAATATTTTGTAGTTTGCACTAATAGTGAAGTAACATGTTTTTTGTATAGGCTTTTATTTCAGGATATATTTTAATATCCAGCTTTGGACCTTAAAATAGTTTTTTTTGGACACCCAAAATGCAATCAAGTTGTACTAAAATTTTAAGATTCTTATTAAGTTGCAAAGTCAGGTAGACCCAAAGAATTACATATTTCGATTGACATTTTTTGAAAACGGATACTGCGCTATCTATTTTCGAATGAAAATCTGCATGTAGCAGTGATTATGTGACAGAGTCACCTACTTTGATTGATTTATCAACCATTAATGTGGCATTTGGGTTCGGTGAGAGCCATGAATATCCACCTCCTAGAGAACACACGACATTTTCTAGGTTTAATCTTGGTACATCCAGTAAAAACTCACGTTAACGTAAAGGCAATGCCCTGTCAAAGGGCGTTAAATAATGTAGGATACGTTTATTTGCAATAGAGTATGATAATCGCCTGCTTTAAAAATAGAAAAATTATATATTAATGTGTGTTTCAATTTTCTTTTCATAAAAAAAAAAAAATCAGCGTTTACTCATCACTATTTTTAGATATTTCCAATATCTTGCAGGAAGCAGTTTCTTGAGCGCTGAAAAGAGGCAGCGTAGCATAGAAGTTTGACTGTGGAGCAATTTCATCCAATGACGGATAGAAAATTAATAGAACAAAGGAGTCAGTAAAAAAAAGAAGTTAATTCAATTTGAGTTAAATTCAAAAGCCTTTACAGTTGCACCAAATTTTTAAAAGACGAATATACCAGTGAAGATGCTCAACAGGTTTTAATTGAAATCGCCCGCTCCTATTCCATCGTTTGATATTTAAATGGAAAAACAGCGTTAACTATTTAGTAACATCAGTTTTTTTTTTACAATTTAAAAACTAACTTCCAAACTCGTTTTTACACTCTAATGAATATTGCGAATACCAGTGTAAATTTTAAACAGAATAGAACTTAATATCCCAGAATGTCTTATTAGCAAACATTAAATTGCAACCCTCTGTACCTAAACTTCCACTCTTTAAGACTGAATAATCTGAAGTTCGGTTCAATATAAAAATGAAAGCTCAAAACAATGATGTACCATATTTTGTAAATTACGGACGTATAAGTAAAAATTTTAAGAAATTTGAAAAATTCAAAGTCAAATTTTCTGAGCCTCATCCAACAACAGTCGAATATGGTTCTTAAACATTGGCTATACAGTATGCTGAGGAAAATTTGTTATTTTTTCCAGAGGATCGTCTAATGATAGTCTTAGGTTCTCGTTTGTTGTAATGTATATCAAACATAAAGATGTCTTCGAGTTCATTGAGGGCATTGGACTCGCCAATTACTTCAAGTAACTCCAAGGCCAGAGTAGCGCTTCTCAACTTGGGAAGAATTCACTTCTATCTCTCTCTCTAAAAAATAAAAATTCTTGGTCCTAGGTAGGGATCCTTGACGGAAACAAAATTAAGAGTTGCTGCAACTCCACAAGCTACACTATTATACACTTGCAAGAGGAGGCAGGGTAAAGCAGATATGATGTGTCAGTAATTCCTCATTTGTTAACTGGGCAGAAGCGTAATCCTCCTAGAAGCGTAAACTATCAGGATAAAGGAAGAGCCTCACAAACAAATTCAAAAAAGATTTCGAGAAATAGAAAGCTTCTGGGGACACTGTCGGGAGTAGGACAAAGCCTTGCTGAAGATTGTCGGTGATGCTCCAACCAATAGATCAAAATGGTTATTGGTAATCATCTTAAGGTCCTTTTCTCTAAAGCACGACAGCCCATCGTCTGGTTTCTAAATTTAGTTGAATCAACTATCTTGGGCTTTCATGAAATGAAATGTAGGATTAGTAGGCACCTCTTGATATATGATATATATATATATATATATATATATATATATATATATATATATATATATATATATATATATATATATATATATATATATATATATATATATATATATATATTAATGATTACATATTAATCACTAATGTAGGAAAACAGTCTTCCTTTTCTCCTTCTGTCTTTTTTTTATGTGTGTTTTTTTATGTGTTTTATATATATATATATCATGAAAAGAGAAATCACCAATACAACAGCACAAACTCATAAAAAAAAAAAATGAGACAGAAGAAGAAAAGGAAGACTGTTTTCCTAAATAAGTGATTAATATAGACCAGCACTTGAATGAGGCCTTAACCCTATTCATCCATATAATCACATAGGTAAAACAGCATAGCCAAACACAATCAACCATAAAGAATAATCCATGGACATGCAGTCATGTCGTCGATAAGTACAAGTCGTCATTTACCAAATAATAGAAAAAATAATAAAGACAAATAATTCAGAGGCAACAACCCAACACAAGGGCTCATCAGGAGAATACACTGGCCTATAGGGTTTCGCCACTTTAAATTCTCTACCCAGCCAAGTGTTGTGGCTACCATAGAATATCCATGGCATCCCCGTGTCAGGTATCACCCCCAAAATACATGCCTATGAAAAAAAAACCGGCAAATGTAAAACAACCAAGTAACACCGAAACAAGCTTATCCTGTTAATATATCCCTCTTTTTAGCAACAATAGGTAAACTAAATATTATAAAATTTACCAAATCACAAATATTAACACATTGCAAAAAAAAAAAAAAAAAAAAAAAATTAATGAACTAAACAATTATAGAATTCATCTTTACCATGTGGTTATTTATAAAAAAAAATCCGCTCTATTAGAAACACAATTCAAAATAAATGGCGCTGCATCATCATTTGTCGAACCTCCGAAATTAGTTAAAAATTTCTTTAAGTATTTCCAGATAATTCTTTTGATATTTATTTAAAAGTTCGTTATAATGAAAACTAAATTTTTTAAATTGCCAAGTTAATTTATTTGCAGAAAAACCTCTTGATATCAATTTTTGGCTTAAGATTTTACATCTATTTTTAAAAACAATATAATTACTACAAATCCTTGCATAACGAAGTAACTGTGAGAAAAACGCAGAATATGTGATATTTGAGTGTATATTACTTTCAGGGAATGGGAAACTAATCACTTCAAAATCAAAATCATCCGTTTTATTATACATTTTAAAACTTAATTTATTATTATCACAAATATTTACATTTAAATCTAAGAAATGATCTTCATGACCAGCGCCATGACTAGGTTCAAGAGTAAGCTCTGATGGATATATATTTTTAGAAATATCAATGAAATCCTTACAATTTAAGACCAAAATATCATCTAAATATCTTTTATTATTTGACAAAACATGTTTTAAATTATTTGGATTATTCTTATCCATCATATATTTATATTCTAGTTGACTTAAAAACAAGTCAGCTATAAATGGGCTGGCATTCCCACCCCCATGGGAATTCCCACGATTTGCTTGTACAAATCACCACCAAATCTTATATAAGTATTGTATAAAACAAATTGTATATATATATATATATATGTATATATAACAAAAATATATAATAAGTGAAAATATATATAAATAAATACGAACACGTCCAAATCGCAGGATGTGTAGAACTAAACCAATAGCTGTTGCATTCGTAAATTGCAGGAAAACCTAGTCAGAGGGTTAAATATAAATTAATTTTTGGTAATGTAGATACTTGTATTGAAGCACGAATCTCGAATTTCTAGTAAACAAGCTCAAGGGTATTTGCTTGAAAAAATTTAAATTTTTACATACATTTTCCACCATTTCCTAATAGAACATAAAGGGAACGAATTGGAATGAGTCTTTCTTATTAAAACGTGATTTATGGTAATTGAAGTTAGTTTAGATACTCAAGTCACCCCCAGCTTTATCATCTTAAGGTATAATAAAACATATTGGATTTTCATGAAGTAAAAAGTGCAAAGAGATTCCTGAAATATTTTTTTGAAAGATCAAATAGGATTTTGTAGATAAAGCTTTATTTTTAATTTGACTCTATGAGGTTTATAGAGTTTAGAGAATAAAGTACTAAGTTTTGCTCAAGATGAATTATAGGTAAATAAAAACAACTTATTAAAGACATTTAAAAAAAACAGATTCTAAAATCGCAGCACATATAAATTTGGCTACTGTGGTCTAAAGCCATCCCTGCTTTTATGAAACAAGCGATCCACAGTAATCTTGCTGTAGAATTTGTTATAAAAAAAAAAAAAAATACGTCTGAACAGAATTTTTTTCCACCTTTTGGCGAAATATTGTTGTGTAATAACGACTGTAGCTTCTACAGTTTTATCACTGATGCTTTTTGGTGCTTCCGAAACATAAAGCTTAATATTTTCTGTTCATGTTTGATACCGTTGGCACGGTTATCATGGATAGAACAAAGATACAAATTTATTGAGTTTTTTTTTATCGAGGCATGGCTTTTTGATGACTTTCTATGAAAGTAGTGTTTTTTTAATGCTCTGTCCTGATATTATTTATATATTTGTGCTAAAATGACACCTTTTTAAAAAAAATTCAAGTTAACTTCTAAAAAGAAACAAACAAAATGTTTCTTCCCCTATCAGTACTTTAACGATAGTCCAAAGCAGCTGGTTAAGCACTGCTTTGAAGAATTAGGCAAATGATTATCTTATAATGCTCAAAACAGGTAAGAGGCTCGCATTATTTGAACATCTGATTGGTTTAATTCTAAATTCACCTAATCGGGCAAATCCCAAACAATGTTCGATGGTAATAGACCAATTTGCAACAGGAGAGAAGAGATGAAGATAAGAAACCCATTTCAAATACCATTGAAATAAGCAAAATTCTTAGACCTTACGGAAGACCAAATTTAAACCTGTGTGAAGCGCCAGTTTAAATCTGCTAAAAATTTTCGAAGGTAGTACTTTTTCGTGGGTCCAATTAATAATTGGTTCAAGTGGCAACAATGACTTTAACTTGCACATTTTCATCATTTATTTGATAATAAAAAGGCTAAATTTTTCTATGGGACATTAATGAAAATTTGGAAAGAGCAGTATGTCTTCATCTGCAATCTATTTCTTGGATGTAAAAGGAAAGGTATGTGTCAAATTAATTTTATCAATGAGTAGTTTCAGGTTGGCCTAGCATATTGGGTGAGACACCCTGTAGGCCAATCAAGACAGCTAATCATTGTTTCAACATTTAAATCTCTATCAAATTACCTGTAAAGATTGTTTCACCAGTGAATTTTCTTAATAATAATTTGATTGGCTGGAATATTTTACAATGAATAATAGCCTACTGGTGAAATATGTTGTTTCAATATAATTTAGCTATCTTGAAAGTGAACAAATCTTTTGTTTTTTTTGTGCTCTTCCATGATTCAATAATTAAATCTGGATATATTTGAATTTTTGAGCCCTTAATGGCAGTAGGCCTAGTGGCTTTAGGCCTTACAATCCTGGTGCAAGACATAATTTAGGAGTAGGCTTTCAAAGTATAAAATAGAAAGAACTCAATGCAAGAAAACCTAGGGGGCAGCTGGTCCCTGCCTAGGCACAGAACCACCACTGCTTAATAAGGTGCATAGAGAGAAAACAGTCCATAGTAACTAGGGCCCATCTGATAGGCTGATTATTGGGCCAATAGAGGGTCCATCATTATTGGATTTTATAAGAAGTGTTGGATATCAGCCAATTCATTTATTTTCTTCTGCAGAGCTTGTCCAGATGCAAATACCAAATTTCCTCAGGTAATTTTTTGCTTTTCCAGTTCTTAATAAGGTCACCAGCTCTATTATGGTAGAGAGGGTTACAGAGATGAGTCAAAGCATATTTTTCAAACAGTATTAGAACAAAACAGAACAATGTTGTCAGTATGTGTCAGTATTCATCTGGTCCAGCAATGTTTGAAATGTATGGTGAGTTCAAGAATATAGCCTATAACCAGAGAAGTTGTTATAGTTTGTCTACTAGATCCTAGATACAAGCAGCAGTTCCTAAATCAAGAGGGACTCAGTAATAATAAAGGTGGCTGTAAGGAGAAACACAATAAGACATTAGAAGAAACAATAAGCAACTATAACAGAAGAGGTGAAAAGACCAAAGCAAAGGAGAGAAGACAGCCTGTTTAATAACTTCTTGCAACTTCAACAAGTGATAGTCCACAGATAATATTGATCTGAAACTGGAAAAGTATGAACAGAAACTAGAGTAAGGCAATCATTAGTAGAAAAAAAGCTATCCCTTTGAGTGGTGACATGGTGAAAGCAGCCATTTCAAGAAACTAGGAGAAATTTCTCAGAATTATCTCTGCTGTTCACCCTGTTATGTCCCAAGCAGTGGTACTGTTTCAGGGAGGCAAGTAGTTGCTCTCCCCCCATAATTGGGAGAAAAAATTATTATTTAGCTCATGTCACTTGACTATCTGGATGGAGACCCCCCTTGCTCCCTCCTTATAAAATTGCTGAAGATGTGCCCCTGATCTAGTTAGGAACATTTATGAGGATAAACAAAGTCTGAAATGGGAAAATGCTGTGATGTTATTCTTTCTGCATTAGAACTTGCCCCAGTTAGACTAGACTTACTAGGCACTATCAAAACTAAAACTTTATTTGGTTTAATTATTTTGCTATATCCTTTCTAAATAAATCTTTTTTGTATTATTTAGAATCCATAATCAATTGTAGAATTACAAACAAGCATTAAAAAGACATCAAGTAATGAATTCACTTTCCTTGATAAGCTATGTTGAAAACTGCATATATAACTAAAACTGAAGATTTTATGTGCACCTAACATAATTAAAGTCTAAGTTGGGAAATACAGTCCAACCTTGGACATAATGAATGAATGAAATGTATTTTCTGTGTTAGCAAGATTACAAACTGAGTAAATAAATGAAGAAAAAGAAACATAATGAAATACAATGCAATATATAGAACAACAAGAGCAAACTTAAAATCAAACTTTTAAGCTTAATTTGTCTTTAAATAACAGTGGTAAGTAGCCCCAAATCTTGTGGTTGCTCTGGATTTTTTGCCCCATGGTGGGAAATTGAAATTGAAGTGAGAATCAAACAGTTTATGGTAACAAATTGTACATAAGGAGCAACTTGGCTCATTAGTAACAAAACTAAAAAAAAAGCAGAATTTTGATATCAATGGATACATGAAAAGAATAGGCTTTTTATGCTGATTCCAAATCTATGATTCATTAGGTTTAGTGTTACCTATCAAAGGTTACAAGCCTGAGAAAGTTACCTAATTTTTAGAAAGGGGGGAATACACCACCAAAAAGTCAAGAAATCTTAGCAGAAATTGCACTTTTTTGCATTTAGCTTGATGTGAAAGGTAGTGATTTTTTCATCAAGCTCATGCAAATTATAAATATCAGAGCAATCCTCTGTACAAATAAAGAGACCTTTGATCATGAGACTGTACCTCTGTAACAGCTATAATGTCAATTTGATTTAATTCTGATAGCATTTTGAGTTCAGTAAGCTTGTCAAAATTAAGGCTTTTGGCATTAGTTTAAAGCATTTTGGAAATTTAAAGCAACTGGGGAAATGTGATTGTTGTTGATTTTCAGTAATTTGTGAAATGGTTTTAAATTTGGGCTATGGGATGTTGCAGATAATTTTTGGGGTTGACTATTTATTACAGGATAATTTTTGCATGTAGGAAATCTCAAACCAGAGTCACATTGGTAGGGTACCTACAGGGAATAAAGTGCAAGAGATGGGGGAAAGGTTTCCTGGTGATACGAGAAGAAGCCGAATCGGGAGTTTTCTTTATGGGGAGGGATGGTAAGGCAAGATGATGCTGGGAAAGGGAAGTAGGGTAGAGGGTGTCTGAGAGGGGAGGGGTTGTCTGAGAGGGGAAGGGTCAGGTTCATTTTGGCAAGGGAAAGATGGAGGCTAGACCCAGTTATCAAATTCTTGGATGCACAGAGAGGATTTGTGTCTATGGGATGTGGATTTTTGGGAGGGATGTGAGTAAGGATAGGTTTGAGGATAGTCTGAATTGGGTAACATGATCTGACGGGTTGGGTTGACTGGGCATGCATACATACCTGGGACAGAGGAGACTTTCAAGGGAGGGATTCCTGGGGTATGCTTCTTTGTATTAGGTATGCAGGGTGATAACACTGGAAGTAAACACAACCCAGGGGAGGAGGGGGTTACAAAAAATTGTGGTGTTGCCCTAAAAAGGTTGAATCTTTAACCTATCCTCAACCACTGGTGATGCATGAGCAAAACAACACAATTTGTCAATACAAGCTAAAACAGAACAAAGGTCAAAATGATCAAAACTGCATTTATTGGACTTACAAATACCTAAAATAAAATTATAAAAATATGTTAAAATTCTTGGATGCACAAAGAGGATTTGTGTCTATGGGATATGGAGTTTTGGGGGGATGTGAGTAAGGATAGGTTTTATGGTAATCTGAATTGGGTAATGTGATCTGAGGGGTTGGGTTGACTGGGCATGCATACATACCTGGGACAGAGGAGACTTTCAAGGGAGGGATTCCTGGGGTATGCTTCTTTGTATTAGGTATGCAGGGTGATAACACTGGAAGTAAACACAACCCAGGGGAGGAGGGGGTTACAAAAAATTGTGGTGTTGCCCTAAAAAGGTTGAATTTTTAACCTATCCTCAACCACTCGTGATGCATGAGCAAAACAACACAATTTGTCAATACAAGCTAAAACAGAACAAAGGTCAAAATGATCAAAACTGCATTTATTGGACTTACAAATATATAAAATAAAATTATAAAAATATGTAAAAATTCTTGGATGCACAAAGAGGATTTGTGTCTATGGGATATGGAGTTTTGGGGGGATGTGAGTAAGGATAGGTTTTAGGGTAGTCTGAATTGGCTAATGTGATCTGAGGGGTTGGGTTGACTGGGCATGTATACATACCTGGGACAGAGGAGACTTTCAAGGGAGGGATTCCTGGGTTATGCTTCTTTGTATTAGGTATGCAGGGGGATAATATTGGAATTCAACTGGAACACAACCATCTTCGTTTTGGGTTTTAATTTCTCCTCGTCTTGAATTTCTGAGGTTTTCAAAAAATAATATTATTATATGTTAAATATTCGGTTTATTTTTATTAGCTATCTTCAGTTATTTTGATTATTACTGAATAATTTTCAGAGTCATCACTTAAAAATAAAAAATCAACTAAAGGAGACCACTCAAAAAATTTATATATATACTTTTGATAATAGCACATTTGACATGCTGTAGCATGTTTATGGTTAGGGAAGGAAAAGGAGGCAGTAGCCAAACTTCTGTTTGTAGTAATTTTCATTTGTTTCAGGTATAACTTGAATATTCTATTCATTTTTTGATCTTTATAAAAGCTATTATCTTTATGTTTAATCTGATCATTTATTTTAATTTCTCTTCATTTTGGGTTTTATTTATTCTTCAACAGTTATTTCTGTTTGGTTTTGAGTTTGAATTTTTATAAGACTTTATTTCTCTAAAAGTAAACAACAAAATTTCAAAATACAAATTTTTGTTCATTTTAAGCTATAATATTTTTCTGTACTTTCATTTGAAAAACCTGTTTAGCCTAATATGGTTCAGTGTCTGCAATTGCAGCTGATTGATCCTAAGCTATTTTCTCCTAAATCTAGAATAAACTTAACATGAAGTTTCTTCATTTCATTAGCAAATTTTTCTTGAATTGGCTATTATTCGAGTATCAAATATTACTGGTAGACTCCAATTTTTAATCACAAAATTTAAAGAAAAGGAATTAATTGTGCCATCTTGCTATAAACCAGTAGATATAGAAGCACTGAAATCAACTGAATAATTCGCCAGTTAAAAGTATGCTTTGTTAGCCAAAACTAAGACAAAATAAGACCAGAGATAACAATAAACAAGGTGGGAATAAGAAATAACCGTTAGTCTGGCTGCTATAATGAATTGAGACAACATGAGTACAGAGACAGTCCCAACTGATGTCTTAATCTAATATCAGCAATGCTACCCCCCCCCCTCCATCCTATCATGGAAATTTTGCACATTGCATCAAAAGCTTACTTTTTGAGGCATGCTGTTCCTAGTTTTGGTTGTATTCTCCTGGCCTCCCTGAAGGGCAAGACTTCATGGATCTGTTATTCTTGTTTGTACTTTCATTGTTTCTTTTATTGTACTTACTTATTTCTTTTAGGTTTTAATAGCCAGAAATTATCGAGGAGATGTAGAAATGAATGTGATAGAAAAGTTCATGCCAATATTAATGGAAAGAGAGGATGATGGATCTCTAGCTCCTATTGTACAAATTCCAGAATGCACTTTTGCTTTCATCAAACATAATAATATTTACCTTGTTTCTGCTACAAGGAAAAATGCAAACATAATGATGGTGTTTTCATTTCTTCACAAGATTGTTCAGGTAGTTTTTTTTTCATGCTGCCTTAAAGTTGTAAAAAAATAGTTCCAAAATTTATTTGGATTTTATAAATGCTTTATTAGATCAAGCCTGAACCTAGGATGTTTTTTTTTTTTTTTTTTTTTTTTTTTTTTTTTTTTTTTTTTTTTTTTTTTTTTTTTTTTTTTTTTTCAAGGGTAGGGTCAATAAGAGAAATCAAGGGTTATTATTTGAAAAGGCTAATTTTATCTGGCAATTTAAATAAGCGATTTCTGGAAATTCAGAAAACTTAAGATTTATTTGGTAGTCAAAACCCAAAGCCTTCCCCTCTCCTCTGGGTATATCCAGGTGTCAGATGAAAGGTATAAAAAAAAAACCTACTGTCTTTCTTTTGTTAGGATAGTATAAAAACTCCCCCTCCCCTCAAACAACAAATTTTTGAAATCACATTGCCCCCAATCTCCCCCCTCACTCTCAGTGCAGCTGTCCCTGAAAGTTCCACCTGGATCCAAAATCCATTCGACAAAACAGGATAGACTTATCAAAAGGGATCAGGCATCACTCATATGTGAAAAAAAGCTCTTCAAATCCCTTTACTCAAATTCTTTATTCAGCTGCCTAAATAGAATATTCTTACATTGATTTTGTCTGCCCAAAGGCAACTTTTAGCTAAAATTTAGAGTCTAATCCCAATGCACTATTTTCGCCATCTGTGCTTCATATTTGGTTTGTGTCCTTTGGTGCAGCCTGTTAATACAGACAAATAGAGTCTAATCCAAATGCATTATTTTCGCCATCTGTGCTTGATATTTTGTTTATGTCCTTTGGTGCAGCCTGTTAATACAGACAAATAGAGTCTAATCCTAATGCACTATTTTCGCCATCTGTGCTTCATATTTGGTTTATGTCCTTTGGTGCAGCCTGTTAATAAAGACAAATAAATCGGTTTTCTTACCAATGCTACCACTTATAAATAGTAAAAGATTCTCCATGTTTCTCTTTCTTTCTCTTTTTTTTTGTATTATAATAAAAGGCAACCACTACAAGATGTACATGTTTGTTTTAATCTTACATATAAATAGATTTATGAATGAAATAATGTGGAGTATGAATATTGTGGTTAACACCTGAGTAAAATTAAAATTCCTTATCAGCTACTACTACATGGTCTCCAAGATTAGAACACTCCAAACATCTACTGTAAAGAAAATTGGCATGCCCTCACGAAAAAAACAAACCGTTCTCTGTCAAAAGGTCCATCTGGGTTCTGGGAAATCAATCTGACGTTCTGAAAAATAAAAAATCTGAAAAATCAAGAAAAAAAGTTTAGACATTTGCTGCTTACCAAAAAAAAAAAAAAAAAAAAAAAAAAAAAAAAAAAAAAAAAAAAAAAAAAAAAAAAAAAAAAAAAAAAAAAAAAAAAAAAAAATGCCTTGGAAAGAAAGCTCACAAAAGACTATGCAAAATGAAATTTAAGATGTTAGCATCCAATATTTTTTAGAATTTTTTATCTATCACAAAACGACCATCAAAAACAAAGTGAATTCAGTTAATGTCTGAGTATTAGAAGCTGTGCCATACATAAAATTCTTTTTGAAGGATTTTCAGCTTGTTCTAATGCATAGGACATGGTGAGCTTTTCCTAATAAAGTTACTTATACTGATATTAACACTAGTTAAATTATACCAAAATACCTACTTTGTATGCTAGATAATTCTTCTGAATTTATATCTTCCTTTGAAAATGAGAGATTAGAGCTTGGAACCTCTTTCCTAAGCTTCTCTGACATACTGAATTCATTGCATAACCTAAATCCAGATCCCTCCCCCTTTTTTTATCTGTTCCTGTAATATTCTCAAAATCATTTGATTTGTCTCTCATTCTGGACTTTTCATGGGTCTTATATTTTTATCCTTTTTTTTAAGGTTTCCTTTTTTTTAAGACATGACCACTGTTCACACAGGCCCACCTTTACTTACAGTTTGTTGTGACTAACTTTTTTAATGAAAAACTTTGTTGTCTAGACTAGGTTTACGAAAAAAGTTAAACATTTAGATGAGTGTATTATAATGTTAAAATGCTACCTAATCTAAAAACCTTTTAAAAATGAGATATTCTGGTTACTACTGACTCATTGGATCATTGTGCAATGAATTCCGTGCATTGCACTCGCGATTGAAGGCAATTAATTAGGAGATCGGCACCTGCGCAATGCAGAACATTGGTGAGCGTGCGAAAAAGTTCCTTTTTTTTAGTGCAATGGGTAGATGATAATATATTACAGCATTTTAGAGGTGAAAGTAGGCAATAATATCTATATTTAAGTAAAAACATCTTAGTTTCATCTAGATTCAAGGAAAGAAAGAGGGGGTGTCAATGCATGCTTTTAATTATATCATTGTATTATGACAGAAGCAAATCCATTTTTTTTTTTTTTTAGTTTTCCATTCTTATTGATTGTTTAAGAAAAATTCTAATGTTACCAAAAAAACTGTATTTAATCATGATTTTTGTTGTTACAGAAGACTTAAAAAAAAATATATAAATTTTTCTACCAGAAGCCAAGGTTGTACATTAGTAGGCTTGAGACCATACGCTAATAGTAGGCCTGATTATGCAGTATTGAATGTTTCTAGGTGCTAATATAGTAGTTTAAGGAACTTGGGGAAGAGAGTATACGAAATAATTTCGTCTTGATTTATGAGCTTTGATTATGATTATGAGCCTGATTATGCAATATTGAATGTTTCTAGGTGCTAATGGAGTATTTTAAGGAACTAGAGGAAGAGAGTATACGAGATAATTTCGTCTTGATTTATGAGCTTTTAGATGAGTTGATTGATTTCGGATACCCTCAAACGACTGAAAGCAAAATACTTCAAGAGTAAGTATATTGGTATTTTCAGAGTGGTATATAGAACTTGTCTATATAGAAAGAGATTTATTATACCAAACAGCAACATCCATATTAACAACCATCTTGTGAAATAAAACACTTGTCTTAGGGGGGTAGCAAAAATGCGCTAAAAATACAAGACAAAATAAGTAATAAAACAATAAAACAACTAATAAAAATTGCATATCCTAATAGGCGCCACAAGCTGTACAACGAAACAATTTCAACTTTACTGTTATAATCATAGCCCTAGAGGCCATAATTATTTATTTAGTTAATCTTTTTATTATTATTGTTTATTTTACTTATTATTTTTATTTTATTTATTAATATTATTTATTATGTTATTATAATATTATATTATTGTTATATTTTTATTATATATTATAATTTTTATATGATATATAATTGATTATATTATAATTATGAATATCATAATTAACAATAATAAATAATATGTAATTAGTGATAAATAGTAATTAATTAGTAAATAGTGACCAGTAATTAATAATAAATAATAATAAAATAATAATTAAGAATATAATACTTACTTAAATATTTATACAAATATTATATAATGATATAGTGCTCGTCACTATTGACGCCAGACTTTCAAGTACATAGATTCATCTGTTTTTTTAATATTGTGTAATATTATGTCATTATTTTTTATGTTATGTTATATTATTATTTATTATGAGATTTTTAAAGTTTTTATTTAATTGCAAACTTCAGCCTTATAGTCTAAAAAATGTGAAATAGATGTGCCTTTACCGAACTATGGTCTTCCCTTATGTGAAGTTTAGATGCTTTATCTGCTTTGAACTCGGTTGGGCAATCTCAGATTTTCTTAAAAATAGCCGAATATGATGTTAATGCACTGGTTTTAGGTCTCTTGTCTCATTGGTACTCATCAAGCTTTGGGAGAATTTGAGTGGCTTTTGGAGGATTAAACTTATTCATGTTCTTTGACAGGGGTTTGCTCTGTACCATTTAATATGTTGACAGGAGCTGTAATGATGTGTACTGCAGCAGAATTTAGCATTGGTTTTGGGACCTAGCTTCTGTCTCATTCGCATTTAGAGGATTTGACTAAGTTTCAGCCTTTTATCACTATGAGAGAAAATTGAATATTTGTAAAAAGGGTGTATAAGTATTGGTCTCAGTTTTAAACTTTAAGAAGACAGAGTTGCTAGAATACAGTAGGGAGGCATCTAAATTTGTAAAAAAATTTATCAAAATGTCTTTTGGCCGAACAAATCCGTGTCTTCCCATGTAATTCATTGAACTACTTAGGTATAGTCTAGGGTCAAAATTATAGAAGCAGTTGCCAGATTATAATTGAAAATACTATTAAGAACATTCTTCTTAGCTACAGACATTTTTTAAGATATACCCAGAACAGAAGGATTTTGTCTAAGTTAAGTTGAGCTCTAGTCCTTCCCATCTTGTTTATGTTTCGCCTTTATGTGCGTATATAGCCAGTGGCGAATCGAGGGGGGCATCCTCTCTGATGTAGTGGGGGATCTGTGGTTGGGATCGCTTGCTCTGGTTTTGGTTGGGAAGAAAGTATTTTTTTGTAATTGGTTTTTAATAGTTAAGTTTTTAATTATTGAGACTGTTTGTTTTTGCAAACAAGTTTGAAACAAGGTTTCCGTTACTTTGCGTGGTCTCTGTTGGATTTTACTACTGACACATATCGCCAAAAAGTATTCAATTAAATTTAGGTTTATCAGGGGAATCGCCGTATTACCACAAGAGCCAACTGGGAGGCGAAAATCTTCATTTCGTAATAAGGAGGGGAAATTTAAAATCCTAACTTCTTTAGGCTGTTGAAATGATATTTCAGGATTGAGCTGTCACAATGAAGCTGAAAAGCAAAATATTTACTTCTTTTTACTGTCGAAAATTTGTTTCAAGTATTACTATGGCACTGAGGCAAAGAGATTGATATCATTACCTTTTTTGGCTGTCTGTTTTGGTTTTTTGGGTTTGCTTTTTTTGCGAAGCAGGGTGGTTTATGCAGCATTGTTGTTTTTTGGGGGATTTGTATAATAGAAAGTAAATGAGAAGTATAATAGAAAGTAAATAATAGAAATGTGTGAGAAGTGCGAAAATTATTTATTTGAATTTTGGATTTTGGTGAGCAAATGGCGACTTCACTGCCTATTTTCATTTAGTTAAAGTTCTCCATTATATGACATATCACCTCATCCGTTCATCCTAAAACATTAAAATAAAGGCAAAACTCTTCAGAACTCTAGTAAAGGTTTGTATAAGTATATACTTAAAACTAAGTATGTGAGTCGAAATGAATGTCGGTCGGAATGATCAGTCAAAGGTCGGAGTAATCATTTATGGAGAAAAGATTTTCGAAGAATTGTTTGTAAGAGAAGGCAAATAATTATTATATTATTATTGTATAATTATTATATAATATATAATCTCTGAATTCTCAGTTTGAATCAGTGGAATGGCATCAATTTTTTAATTTAATTTTGTAATTTAAGCGAAATATATCAATTTTTGGAAAGTGGAAAGATACGCTACGCTTTAATGAAAAGTAAAATTTTGATTAGTAATTTTTTGAAATTTCGCCAAGTTGACACTGTTTGTTAAAACATTATTTTTTAGAAAGAAACAGTGATTAGTTAATGCTTTATTGCCTATACTTAAAACCCTCGTTTTGAATGTCTTCTGTGCATTTCTATCTCTTCGTTCTGTTTTTCTTGTTACACCGCTAAAAGAACTAGTATTTAATATTTAGTACATCTTTTACGAATATGCAAATTGTATCTGTATCCGCATTTCCTACTCTTCATAGCTATCATAATTAATAAGCGAGGCCACAAAGATATTTGATAAAAACCTTTTTAAAGACAATTTTTTTTTACAATAAAAAGCTTAACTCACTCGCTATAGCGGTCAGAAGTGCAAAGACAAAAAACTATACAGATAATATCTAATATATTTTTTTATAGATGGTGACCAGCTTTTGATTTTTTTTTTCTTTTTATGGAGGCGTGGTTTTTATAACTTACTATTTTTTTTAATCAATGTTTTTTTGCGACCATTTCAAACTACCTACCTACGACATATAATTGTCGAGGTTTTCTTTAAATTGCGAGTATTTCTTTGTTTACAATTTTATCGAAGCAACATATTATGCGCCCCCTCCCCTAAAGAAAATCTTGGATCTGCTCCTGTATTTAACTCAAACTGACAGATCTAAACTTCGTTTAATGTATTTCATTTACTTAAAAGTTTTTGCTAAGATACCCACTTTGCGAGAGAATTGTGTTTTGGGTTTGTAGGACATGGTAGACCAAATTAGAATCTTACCGTCTTCTGAACCTACAGCCGGAAACGGGGCAATGAAAATCTTTGGGCAGGTTCGCCTTTTCACGTTCTGTATATGTTCAATTGACGTAATGACTATTTTGTTTGTGTTGTTTTCTTTTTAATTTGTGAATTTCTTTTGTATTTCCCATGTTTTCAACTCTTTTTCTTTTTTCTTTGTATGAGCGGGCTCCAATCTATTATTAGTATCAAGCATCGTTCAAACCAATTCAGCACCTGGTCTTTGATTGCTCATCATTACTTCAAGTTTCTACGGTACTGAAAGAAAACTGCCGCCTTAAACTTACCAATCAGTAAATAATTTACGCAGGCTAAACCAAAAATGTAGGACATGGGATATAATTAAATAATCCCTCCCCTCATAGTAAACTCTTCGTGGAAAGTTCCTCCAACGTAAAATTACCCCTGGAAAGTTCTATCCAAATAATTCATCCTCACTGAAAATTCTCGAGCGAGCTTCTACTGCCTTTATTGGCCAGGTCTTGCGCCTAGACAACAAAATGGTGCACATTACATAGACTCGAAAATCGGATACCATTGTTCAGCATTTCCACTGCTTCCGAGAGGACGATTGCTAATTTTGCCATTGACGCTAGGCTCTGGTGAAGGAGGCGAATATACTTGTGGAGCTGGATTCAAGGTCGTTCAGTTTTAAAAATATGTTCCTGTTACATTATTGGTACTTTAGGACTTGATACCATTGGGACTACAGGTTCACTTTAGAATTTATACCATAACTAAAAATTATCTGCTTTATAGTGAGAAATACCCAGATTTCTAGAGTTCATATTATATTATGGTTTATTTGTTCTTCATTCCAAGTAATACTAGGTGAGACCAAGATGCTGTGTCATAGCTCAATCCATTATTTTTGTATGTTATTTAATGACTTGTGCAATTATTGAAACAATACTTATTTTTATGCCAAGTTTTTAAGATAATGTTAATTAATTACAAAATTAATGATAATGGTACATTATTTGCAATGAGCACGCTTACAAATTTCTTACGTTCAGCAGAATTTACGTAAAACTTAATAGGAAGGAGACGATAAAATCTCAACTGGTGCATTGGGGGATAGTTGTTCTTCTATTGAGGGTTTGGTGTTTCCTAGTAGCCGTTCTTCAGTCTCCTTCCTATTTTCAAGCTTACTAGTGAGAATTCTTCTTGTTCTTGCAGCAAGACCAGGTGACATTCCGCTTCCCTCGACATCTGAAATTCAGATGTTTCTTGTGAATTTGCTTAACTTTAAAATTCTACTGTAGAGAATTGTTGTGAAACAGGTTGCTGTGGTTCTAAATATCTTGTTGGAGCTCTTTAATTCTGAAGTTGCGAGTTCAGCATCCCCTGGGAGTGGGTGGACAGTCGGGAGTGGGTGGCATTCTATGGAGATGATAGTTTCGTAACATTTAAAACAATTTAATAGCTTTTTATACAGAATCTTCTGTCAAATTAATAGGAAGTTTGAATTTCAGTAGTTTTGGTACTATTAACAATAGATCATTGCTGCTCCGAGCTACCTTAGGCAAACACAGCTAATCATGCTATTCCACCCCAATTGTTTCAAGGCTTCACTCTTTTTTCCCTGCCAAGAAATTCCAATTCTCGTTAAACCCTCTTTTACGAATTCTTTCCATCTTGTCCATGGATGACGTGCTTTTTGTTTAGCCCTAAATTGATGATCCGAATATTTCAATTGGAAAATTTATAAATGCTCATAATTGGTAATTTTATCTCGTGGTCAAGGCAAACTTAGTCAATCATGATATTACCGTCCTATTTAGTCAATAGCCAAACGGGATTTTCTCTATCCCACGTGGCAACTATGTTTAAAGTAAAAGAAAGCTTTGATGCACACACCCTGCGCCCCTTCTCCTCTCTGGCTAGATTCGATGGTGTTTAAAACTATTAAATTAAGATTTATTATAATAAATTTCATAATTAAATTATTTGTTTGTTTATTCTATTTGATTATTTCTAGATTCATCACACAAGAAGGTCATAAGCTGGATATTGCACCTAGGCCTCCGATGGCTGTGACTAATGCAGTATCTTGGCGTTCGGAAGGAATTAAATATAGGAAGAACGAAGTTTTTCTTGACGTTATCGAATCAGTTTATTTGCTGGTATGATACTTTCCTCTTTTTCGAAAGTTTTCTTTGCGCGTTTTTTCTGCTACAGGCAGGATTGCTTCTTGCTTTGTATTCATACTATTTTCATAGGCTTTTCTCAATTAACAATTCTGAAAAAAGTACTTTTTGACCAGAAAAATACTTTTGGTGAAACTCAAGACCGTCGCGATCTTTTTCAAAACCCATAAAATAAGGCAATTCAACTGATACAGATATATGTACATTAAAATAAATAATTAAAAGATAAAATTACAAAATGTTTTCCTTTTACCATATTTTTGCTTCACTTCTCTTGTGGATTAGGACTGGAAAGTTCTTTCCGCATCGGAAAGATTTTTTCAGATAAATAAAAGCTTTCTGTTTTGTTTAGGGTGTACTTTAAAACGCACAATGCCGAAAGAAGGTAGTATTGGTGCTCTATTTTAAGTTACTATCCAAAGCGGATTTTCTATCAAGAAATTTTCTAGAAAGATTTAAGAGAAATCAGCTTTCACCGAAATGTACTTGCCGTAAATCATTTAATGATATCGTTTGGTTGTCCTTGCTTACCACAATGCACTGTCAGAATTTGCTCCTAATTATATTTTATCCTGAAGTTAGACAAAAATAAAAAATAATAATAAAAACCGAGAAACCAAAGGGAATATCAGCCAGTGGACAGAAAAGAAGCAAAAAGGATCAAAGGAAAATTTTTGGCAAGGACCTTCGACAAGCCGTCTTTATTTCCCCAAAAAAAGATGGAAAAAACTAACTTTTTGACATCAAATATCCGTTTTCAGTATTTTTTATGCTCTGTTAGATTGCGCTTCGAAAGGTTAGTTTTTCTCTTTTTTTAGAACTTAAGACGGCTTGGCGGAAGTCCTTGCCGAAATATGTGCTTTATTCTTTTTGATTCTTTTCTATCCACAGGCTGATATTACCTTCGTTTTCTTGGCGCTTTGATTATATTTATTTATTTATCAAACGTCATGTATGGCCAGTTTGATCTTAGAATGTATTTCTATTTTATCCTAAAGGTAACTTATGTACTTTTTGGTCGTCCAAATATTATGTATGGCCAGTTTGGTCTTAATTAACTTGGTCTTAGAATGTATTTGTTTTTTTTATCCTATAGGTAACTTGACAACTTTTTGGTCGTCCAAACGTCATGTATGGCCAGTTTGGTCTTAGAATGTATTTGTATTTTATTATAAAGGTAACTAGTGCTTTCTGGTCGTCCGAAATTTTTTGGTTATTTTTGAACGAATGGAAACTGAAAACACAATTCAAATCAATTCTTATTGACCGCCGAAAATACTTTTGTGGGACAAATCAAGAAATTCAGACCCGGCCAAGGTTGGTAATTCACGAAAGTATGGGGAGATTGGTAAGGATTTCTTCCAACTTTTATTATGACGATACACAAAAATATATTTTTTTAAAAATCATTTTGGGGTAAGTGAGGGATAGTCAATTTTATTTTTCAAGGCAATATTAAAAAAGATAATTTTCAAAATCTCAAGAGAGGGAGGGGTGCCAAACAATTTGAAACTCCTTCTGAAAACATAGTAGTTCGTTTACCCAAAAGCTGTTGCTTAGAGTCCGTTGAAATCCGTTAGGTACAAAATTGGCTTCAAGATTAGTCCAAATAATTTTATGTCAGAAACACTCAAATTGGAGCCAAGTCGTGGCAAGCGTATAAATACTGCTGGTAACTGTGTTGAAAAGTGTCAAGTGCTTGTCTTGATCAAATGAATTATTTCGGAGCAACAGCAAATTGTCTTGTTACTTGTTCAATGATTCCTGTAACAAAAAACGTCAAATGGCTAAAGCATTGAAGAAAGGGAACGGATGTATACACGGAGCTACACATAAATAAAACTAAGATAATGAAAATCAGGGCTTCGTTAGGATGTCAAAAAGTCATAATGTATTACTCAAAAGTTGTAGTGATTTTCTGTGATAAATGATATATATATATATATATATATATATATATATATATATATATATGTGCATTTTCCGGATTTAAAACTACATTCATTCAGCTGTGTCGGTGAATCTTTATTTCCATTATTTTTTTTGCGAATATAATTGGAAATTTTTTAATTATTTTTGCTCTAGACAATCACTTGTCTAGGGCGAGTACGTGGGTGAACGCAAGGATTTCCCTCGAGAGGGTGAAAGAGCAAGAGAGTAAAATTGATCCTGAAGATGACTTTTTTATACAGATAGTGTCATATGTCCCAAATGAAAGAAAATTTTGTATGTTTTATGTACATTGTTTTCTAAGGGGCAATGTGGCTGAGCGCCCCTCCTTTCTTTCCTCCTATGATGGGGACCTGACGTGCAAAAATTGGGAAGCATATAAGTCATGCTACTTGACACTTTTCATGGCCTACTGAAATTTGCTGGGAGATTTTGTCAGAAAATGCCAGTGCTTCCACCATCCCCGAATTTGTCGGCATTTTTTTTTTCGAGTTCTTCTACTGGTTGCTCTGGAACTTCTTGCATATCTGGTGGGGACTAAGACTAAAACTTGAATTGGGGGGGGTATCACTTTTTGTGGCTATAATTTTCAATTATTATTGAGGGAGCAATAAGGAATAAAAATCAAACAACTATACATTTCTATATTTTAAAAAGAAAATCTTTGATTTCTGACATGAAATAAATTAATATCTTTATTAGAATAACGAGTTTATTTTTTTTTATCTATGACGCTTTTATTTTCTCTTAACTCAAAATTGCCCATATGAAGAAGCATCAGTCACCATACTCACTCAGTGGGTTCCTCCCTTAACGGCGGAACATCTTCGTCATCCAAGCGGGATCTTTAATAATCTAATCTTCTTCTTCTAATCTAATCTTCTTAATCATCATCCAAGTGTGAAAACACCTTCGTCATCCAAGCGTGATCTTTAATAATTTAATCATCTTCTTTTCTTGTTAGGCCAATGCTAACGGTAATGTTCTTCGAAGCGAGATTGTCGGTTCGATCAAAATGCGTGTCTATCTGTCCGGCATGCCCGAGCTGAGACTTGGACTAAATGACAAAGTTTTGTTTGAATCCACGGGGCGTGGCAAATCGAAGTCAGTTGAATTAGAGGATGTGAAATTTCATCAGTGTGTAAGGCTATCAAGATTTGATAATGATCGCACCATTTCATTTATACCCCCTGATGGGGAATTTGAACTGATGTCTTACAGACTGAATACGCATGTAAGTAATTTTTATACTCTCTATTAAAGCCTACTACTCTTGCTTCGGGGGAAATCTTCTCCAAATCGTTTTTAAAACTATCGGGGAACTATATAATGAATTACTACCTAAATTGTCAAAAACAAATTTGAGCTTAAAAATCTCTTCTAAACTCCCTGGACTTTGTTCCTATGAACATATAATTGTTAAACTTAATAGAAACCAGTCTCTTGACTTTTATAATTGCAACTAATTAACGTTGGAAAACGATTCGAAATATTTAGGTTCAAACACCCTCTTTTTGGAGAATCTGCCCCTCCCTCCACCTCCACTCCTGCTAATTTCCTCTGAAATCTTGTTTTGATGCACATGTGGGCATACTATCTCAAAACTTGGACATATCTTTACACAGTTAGAATTAATGAAAATCAGAAAATTTTTCGAAATATATGGGTATAATGGCCCTTTTTTGAAGCACCAGATCCCCACGCCCACTCCAGCTAATTCCCTCTGAAATTTTTGTTGATGCACATCGATCCATGTGGGCATAGAACCTTAAAATGTGATAGTAACTTTCTACAGTTATAATTAATAAAAATTTGAAAGCATTTCGAAATATATGGGTTTGATAACCCTCTTTTGAAGCACCAGACCCCCTACGTCCCTGTTATTTCCCTCTGAAATTTTGGCTTGATGCTCCTGTGAGCGTAGAATATTAAAACTTGATAATAACTTTTCACAGTTAGAATTTAGAAAACATTTCGTAATATATGGGCTTAAAGACCCCTTCTTGAAGCAACAGACCCCTCTCGTCCACTCCTGCTATTTTCCTCTGAAAGTTTGGCTTGAAGCCCCTATGGGCCTAGAATCTGAAAACTTGATCATGACTTTACAGATTTAGAATTAATGCAAATTTGAAATCTTTTCGAAATATGTGGGTATAATGGCCCTCTTTTTGAAGAACTAGATCACCCACTGTACTTACCATCTTACTCTCAGAGTACGTTGGTGTTCACACCTTATAGTCAAGAAGAATTAATACCATTTGCAGATGACACTACTTTAGGTGCTGCAGCTCCGGATGAGTCATCCCTTATTCTAAAGCTTCAAGCAATGACTGAGAAAATACTCGTTTGGTTTTACATGAATCAATTAACTTTAAATGTAAAAAAAGTCTTACCTTCTTATTTCTTCTTGTAGAGGTGTGAGCTGCCCCACAATTACTGAGCTTCATACACCAAGAGGCTCCATAGGTCGTGCCCCGGATCGATATGTGCGATTCCTGGGAGTTCTTTTGGATGAAAATTTATCATTTAAGTGGCATGTTCAAATAATAAGAGTGAAAATTTCCCGTGGACTCGGTATCATCCGAAAATTAAAGCGTTTATTTCCTTTCCCTGTCCTTCGTCTTTTATACTTTTCTCTGATTTACTCTTATATATGTTACTGTTCGTCTGTGTGAATGTCCATATTTCCCTCGGTACTTGCTCCTATTCACAATCTTTATGAGAAAGTGGCAAGAATTCTCCAGTCGGCTACACAAACTCCTCTTGACCTCCTCAAAATTAAAGATCTCTATGTTTTATCTCTATCTTCCTTGGCATATCAATACTTCCAGGGAGATCTCCCATGTTGTTTTTTGGGACTGCTTAAACTAGTAGGGGAGGAAAATTTGTATATAGTTCATAACCGGGAGAATGTGATTATTCCAGCTAGTCCCTCGGTTCGTTCAGACTTCGGCCTGGCTGTGACTGTGGGACGTGCTTGGAACTTGGTTCCCGCTGAGATCCGGCAGTCACGAACACTTGGCTCCTTTAAGAGACAGATGATAAGTTTCTTATTAAAGGCTTCTTATTAAATGTTTCTTATGGTTTATTTATTATTATTTTTTTGGGTTGTTGTTTTGTTGGTGTTGTATCCTCAATGACGCGAGAATTTTAATTTGTGTTTTATTGTCGGGTGATGTGAGGGTCGCTGTTTCGTGGGGACTGTCGGTGAGTTGATTTCTTATCCTCACATATTTATATTTAGATGTTGGTTAGTATGTTTATGACAAGTCTTATGATTCTTTATTTATTGTATGCCGTTCCCCAAATAACGAGCCATTGAGCCCTTTGGGATATTGTTTTTGTTATTGTTATTTTATGAAAATAAATAGAACTTGAACATGCCCACTCCAGCTAATTCCCTCTCAAATATTTGATTGATGCACCTGTGGGTATAGAATCTTAAAACTTGATCATAGCTTTTTACAGTTATAATTAATAAAAATTATAAAATATTTCGAAATATATGGGTTTAATGACCCTCTTTTGAAGCACCAGACCCCCCACGTCCCTGCTATTTCCCTCCGAAATTTCGGCTTGAAGCCCCTGTGGGCATGAAACCTTAAAACCTGATAGATTGAATCTTTACCCAATTTCCGCTATGCCTTTTTTGCTGGTTCAGTTTAAATTAAAGTATTAATTAATTAACGTGTAATTAAAGTACTCTAAAGTTTTTGGAACAAAGACCATCCTTCCCAAGCGATAAAACCCTAAACGCCTTTTGCATATTTTTCCCTGCATTTTTGGCTCTGATCAAGAATATTTAAGATTTGTAAATGTTACACCAATTATCTACAATTAACTCAAATACTGTCCAGTTGCTTTTTGCTATTTAAAAACGTTTCGAGCTGATACTCTTTTTTTATTTATTCTCGTTGTTCCGTTTACTGTTCATTGCTTTTCAAATACAAGACGACTGAAGATTAATCAATAGAAGGGGGACCAAAATAATCAAATTTAATAATTAATATATGCCGCCTGAGGTCAACGGAGTTGCGCACGCTCTTCCTCCATTCCAATCTGTTCAAACTCTCCCACTTTACACCCTCCCAAGAAGTTACTATTTCCCTTAAATCTTTCCTTACGACATCCTCCCACCTCATTCGGAAACGACCTGTCAGTATAAATTGTGGGCTATATCATATTTTTAGCTCTATACGTAGAAATCTTGTATAATCATTGTCTTTCAGCTTGCTTTTTTTTGGGGGGGGGGGCAAAATCCTCTTGGGTGTGATTTTAGTTTGATTGTTTTTTCAATAAAAAGCTTGGATATTGGACTGAGTTCTGGAACTTAAAACCACCTTCATAGAAAATAATTTGGTATCAACTTCCATAAACCACTCTAGACAAAATAAGCACATGAGCTCTAAAGAAAATACAAAGTAATATACTCCGATCTTTATGCCTAACCATCTATCACATAACATAGGTCAATTGAATCAGAGCAAGAGTTCTAGGTTAATTGAAATTAGCTGGCTAAAGGATTTTTAATATAGTTATGTTTTTAAGGTGTTGATAGGTAGTGTAGTATGAAAAAAGTATTTAGTTAAATAAAAGTAAAAAAAGTATTTAATCTAAAAGTATTTAGTTAAATTGGACCTCGTGCTCGAGTTGAGATTGTGATTAAATTAAAAACGGTATTCGTGTCTTGTAGGCATCACAGCATATTTTGGATCAGTTTAAGACTGTTCTTGAAGAAATCTTCAGTCCAGGAGCTGGGTTTGCATTACTCACCACACTGCGACCTACTATTCTTCCAAATAACCAGGATTTATTCCATTGGCTGTAAAGGGGTCATCGGAGTGGACGTAGTACCATGAAGAACCCCTTGTAAATAGGTTATGAATTATAAATGTTAATTATAATCAATTAAAATTAATGTATGGTTTATCTTTGGAAATCAACACAGTGCAAAATTTCAGCTGAATAGGAACACTGAAAGAGAGGGAAATGTTGATTAGAAGACACGGTGTTTAGCCTAAACCCTTTTATATCAATTTAATGTAGTTAAAGTTATATTAAGAGTTAATTAATAGTATTTAGAAAGTGATAATATTATTTTCAACCGCAGGTGAAGCCATTAATTTGGATTGAGTCAGTAATTGAACGTCATGCTCACAGTCGAGTTGAAATCATGGTAAAAGCGAAGTCACAGTTTAAAAGAAGGTCCACTGCCAATAACGTTGAAGTGATTATCTCCGTTCCACAAGATGCGGATTCACCAAAGTTCAAAGCGACAGTTGGTAGCTGTAAATATGCACCAGAACAGAATGCTGTCATATGGACAATCAAATCCTTTCCGGTAATTTTCTGTTGCTGTTGCTTTTGGCTATCTTCTCCTTAAGAACTCCAGCTAAAATGGAGTAAAATATTTGCCATATAACTTGTGTCATCGAAGGTTTTTCACTTTCTTTTTCATCTGACATGGTAGATAAATGATTGATTTTCTTTTTAACTATAAATGTTAAACAAAGCCAAATAAATCACCATGTAACCTCTTCAAGGTTCTGCGGCTGGGAATGTAGGGAGAAAGAAAAATTAACCCACCAAAAATGAAAATGACTATCATCCGCCCACCATTCGACTTTCGACAATAGAGTTAGTTTCTACACTAGAGTCACGTGGCTTATGCTTAGCAAAAAGATACATTCCCTTTTCGCGTCGTGCCATTCTCTTCACTCTCCGAAACCAAGAAAATGCTTCTTGGGCTACATCCGAAATGGACCCGTATTCCTAGTATTCAGGTGGCCACTAATCCTTGAAATTTTTAGCATCAGTTGCTTAGCGTTTATTCCAATCTCAAAATTGAATCCCTCAACTCCTTTTAATTACCAATAAAGTGCTCTAATCCAGCGCTAAACCCACAAATTTGACTAAAATATGGACCACCCTGTAGCCTAAATTGTTTTTCTCCAATCGGCATTAAATTACTTCGCTGAAATCATTCACCTTTTTCTCTCCTTCCGAAGTGCTACTTTATCCTTCTTTTTATCAACCTCCTCCTCCTGATTTAACCAATATTCCTTCCATCATATCAGATTGACCTTGACTTAGACATCCCGAGACATGCCACCTTCGTCTAGCATGTCTTCCATAACTCTATTCTGTGCTCTTTCAGTAAAGTCTTCACTCACATACCAACGAACCTTGTCTCTCCCGTACCCACCTGACAATTCCATATTCACGAAACGGCTCTACGTTTCAGTATTTTCTTCTGTTTTTGTTTTTTTCTAAAATCCTTCCTATTATCATGAATCGTTTTTCTAAATGCTGCCGTAACTTTTCGATCCTCGGGAAATGATGTAATTCCTCTCCCAGATCTTGGCGATTCTCACTAGTCTCTTACTCCAAAAAGTATCTAGGCTTAAATCTTTTCTTACTACTAGAGCTATAGATCTGTCTTTTTAGCCAAAAAATATTCGTAAGTACCAGAGCTGAATCCTTTCCAATCCAAGTCCTTCTTCAATATCATCACAGGTCTGAACCGTAGTGTTCTGTCATAATCAACCTTTCTGAAATTTCTTTACTTTCATATCCGTTTAGCTTAGATTTTCTATGCTAGTTCTAACAGTCATTCTAAGATTAATTAGCATTTCGTTAACTTGTCTAATAATTCAATTCCTAAATAATTCAATTCGTTGATTATTTTTATCTATTTTTCTCTATAACTAAATTTTACTCCCATTTCTTCGCTTATCCATTTTACTTCAGGACGGAGTTCGAGTCTTAAAGCTGCCAATCCTCTGGCTTGGGATTAGTTGTGTAACTGCAAGCTCAACAAAAATTAGTCTGGGGATTTTACGGTTAAACAAATTCCCACATAACATCAGAGTTCAAGGTGTCCGGTTACTCGGGATAAGCCCTGGTGATGCTACAAGTAAAGATAAGATTATTCCGCTTGTCATACATACTGTGTTTACTGACTTGTCCGTATTCAAAGCTAACTACTTTACAGACCATTTAAGTCCGAAGTTGGGTCTAAGAATTTTTGAAGCTTTTCTGTACTGTCGGATAGAGATTTCACGTCATTCTCATCAGTCTACTTTAGCAGCTCTACGTATACTAATGTTTCTTCTTTTTTCTACTGCCTCTCCAATATTCACTAAAGCTCTTGACCGTTATCATTACTGTATCCTATAATTATTAAGAACGCTCTTGCTAAGTGTATTCCTAAAAGACTTCTTTTCAATAGACTTCCTAGTTAGTGGAATACGTGAGAAAATATGGGTGAGAAATTGTTTTTCGGACAAAACCAAGCGAGAGATTTTACCGACTGGGTGGCCATTTTCCCCGATTGTTTTTTATTAATAATTAGCATAATGTCCGTTTTGAATACGCTACGTAAAATCACTGCACGAGTCAGTAAACCCACTGCATTTACCGGCAGAGATTGAGATTCCGGTAAATTTCATGCCACTATTTTCATGCTCTTTATTTGAACAAATGGAAAATTGTGGCACCATCTGTAAAATTACATCAGGAGCTGGTAAAACTGCTGCGTTTACCGACCAAGTTCGAGATTTCTGTAGATTGCATGTCACTATGTCAAAGAATGTGGTAAAAATGCGCTAAGGAAACTTTCTAGGTTCAGCTTAAATATTAAATTTTGAAAGTCTTGAAGTTTTGTGCTCCTAGCTTACTACTTTCTTTAAAATATCAAAGAAGATTTGCCCGGAAAGCGATTTTTTTTACAATAATGGCTGTTTTGCTTCATCTGTCACTCCTAAAAAAGGTTAAAAAATGTATATGACTTATTATTGTCACAAGGCAACTTTCAACTTAAATTTTTTACTCATTCGTCTTAGTAAATTCGTCTTAATTTAGAAGAAGTTACCAATTTATGTGTTCCTAATTGTCTTTCCTATTATTTTGTCATAACCTTTTTTTTTGTTATATTAATTTTGCTTTCTATTTTTATGGCGTTATGACCTACTAAGTAATTGAACTTTTTCGGCCCCTTAGTGCCTTTTTTGCCAACTTTTATCGGGAATTTTGCAAATTTTAGCCACCCCGCTATAGCTTCCGCAACATTATACGAAACAAGTCTGGTTGTTCGTATATGAAAGATCTTATGATGCCTATTCTACCTCATACACCACTTTTAAAAAGAGTAAGGAAACTGACCTTGATTCTGGAATATTTTTTACCTGTTTACGCCTTTTTTTATGGCACTTGGTATTAACCAAGTGACATATAGCAATCGCAAATTCTGTCGGTCCCAGTTTTGCTACTTTAGGCACTTCCAGGTAAGCTAGGACGATGAAATTCGGCAGGCTCATCAGGGACTGGACCAGATTAAATTAGAAATAGTCGATTTCCTGATTTGACAATCTGGGGGGGGGGGGGGGGGCAATGGGGGTCGGTTGATTTGGAAAAAATAGAAAAAACGAAGTATTTTTAACTTACGAAGGGTTGATCAGATCTTAATGAAATTTGATGTTTGGAAGGATATTGTATCTCAGAGCTGTTATTTTAAATCCTGACCGGATCTGGTGGCATTAGGGGGAGTTGGGAGGGAGAAAACTAAAATCTTGGAAAAGACTTAGAGTGGAGGGATCGGGATGAAACTTGGTGGGAAAATAAGCACAAGTCCTAGATACATGATTGACATAACCGGAACGGATCCGCTCCCTTTGAGGTAGTTGGGGGGGGGGGGGTAATCCGGAAAAAAATGGTATTTTTAACTTACGAACGAGTGATCGGATCTCAATGAATTTTGATATTTAGAAAGATATCGTGTCTCAAAGCTCTCATTTTAAATCCCGACCGGATCTGGTGAAATTGGGGGGGGGGAACCTAAAATCATGGAAAACGCTTAGATTGGAGGGATCGGGATGAAACTTGGTGGGAAAAATAATCAGAATATATTCTGCCGATACGTGATTGACATAACTAGAATGGATCCGCTCTATTGGGGGGGGGGGGGGTAATTCTGAAAAATTCAAAAAATTACGTATTTTTAACTTACGAAGGAGTGATCGGATCTTCATGAAACTTCATATTTAGAAGGACCTTGTATCTCAGATCTCTTATATTAAATATCAACCGGATTCAGCGTCATTGGGGGAGGGACCGGAAATCTTAGAAAATACTTAAAGCGGAGAGATCAGGATGAAATGGAGGGGAAGAATAAAAACCTATCTAAGATACGTGACTGACATAACCGGACTGGATCTGCCCTCTTTGGTGGAGTTGGGGGGGGGGGGGTGGAGTAATTTGGAAAAATGTGGTATTTGTAACTTACGAACGGGTGACCAGATCTTAATGAAATTTGATATTTAGAAGGATCTTGTGCTTTAAAGCTCTAATTTTAAATTCCGACCAGATCCTGTGACATTGGGGGGAGCTGGAGGGGGAAACCAGAATTCCTGGAAAACGTGAAAATTGGGGTATTTTTATCTTACGAATAGGTGATCGAATCTTAATGAAACTTGATATATATAGAAGGATCTTATGTCTCAGCTGCTCCATTTTTGACTCGAATTGGATCCGGGGACATAGGGGGTTGGAGGAGGAAAACAGAAATCTTGGAAAACGCTTAGAGTGGAGAGATAGGGATAAAACTTGATGGGAAGAATAAGCACAAGTTCTAGATACGTGATTGACGTAATTGGAACAGATCCGTTCTTTTTGGAGGAGCTGGGGTGGGGGTGTTAATTTGGAAAAATTAAAAAAAATTGAGGCATTTTTAACTTCAGAACGGGTGACTGGATGTTAATGAAATTTGATATTTAGAAGGATTTCATGTCTCAGAGCTCTTATTTCAAATCCCGACCAGATCTTTTGACATTGGGGGAAGCTGGAAGGGGAAATCGGGAATCTTGGAAAACGCTTGGAGTGGAGGAATCGGGATGAAGCTTGGTGAATAAAATAAGCAAATGTCCTTGATACGTGATTGACGTAACCGTACTGGATTCGCTCTCTTTGGGGGAAGGGGCTCAGTGATTTGGCGAGTTTGGTGCTTCTGGACGTGCTAGGACGATGAAAATTGGTAGGCATGTCAGGGAGCTGCACAAATTGACTTGATAAAGTCGTTTTCCCAGATTCGACCATCTGGGGAGCTGAAGGGAGAGAAAAAATTAGAAAAAATGAGGTTTTTATAACTTACGAGTGGGTGATCGGATCTTAGTGTATTTTGATATTTAGAAAGACATCGTGACTCAGAGCTCTTATTTTAAATCCTGACCTGCATTAAGCCTCTGATCTTCCTTTTAAATCAATCTATTGATTCTTAGAATTTTGTTAGAGCTCATACCATATGAGCTCTTGGCTCTTCTTGCCTCGTCACAAGTGCCATATGAGCTCTTACCTCTTGTTTTAATAACCTAATAACAGTCCCGTCGTTTATCCCCCCCTTACTATAATTTGAATGGTCGTGTAGACTACCCGACATAACTTTGAGGTGTTCAAATGCTTGATTTATTTAAATCTTGTTTTCTTCAGCTTGAAAAAAATATATAACATAAATATAAGAATTTTATGCAATGGTATTTTACCTTAAATACTTGTTAACTTTAGAGCAGGCGCATTTGTCATTTCCACAAAATGGTTATTTCATGCCGTTTTCAATATTATATTTAAAGTAAGTAAACTGTATTTGTAATATATATATATATATATATAAATATATATATATATATATATATATATATATATATATATATATATATATATATATATATATATATATATATATATATATTTATATATATATATATATATATATATATATATATATGTGTGTGTGTGTGTGTGTGTGTGTGTGTGTGTGTGTGTGTGTGTGTGTGTGTGTGTGTGTGTGTGTGTGTGTGTGTGTGTGTGTGTGTGTGTGTGTGTGTGTGTGTGTGTGTGTGTGTGTGTGTGTGTGTGTGTGTGTGTGTGTGTGTGTGTGTGTGTGTGTGTGTGTGTGTGTGTGTGTGTGTGTGTGTGTGTGTGTGTGTGTGTGTGTGTGTGTGTGTGTGTGTGTGTGTGTGTGTGTGTGTGTGTGTGTGTGTGTGTGTGTGTGTGTGTGTGTGTGTGTGTGTGTGTGTGTGTGTGTGTGTGTGTGTGTGTGTGTGTGTGTGTGTGTGTGTGTGTGTGTGTGGTGTGTGTGTGTGTGTGTGTGTGTGTGTATGTGTGTGTGTGTTAGGTTATATATTACATATTATAATATACATATATAATTATACATTTTTATGAAAACCCGTCATACAAAATCAAGAAGACAGAGCAGTAAAAGAAAACAAAATAATAAAACAATAAAGACAACAGTAAAACACTTCGCAAAATACGAGACAAGCAAATAACACAAAAGAAACCCGAAAAAAAAACATCTAAGCGAACGGGTATAATTTACATAATATATGACCGAAAAAAATAATCTTCATGAACGGCGACATGCTATATATGCTGCAGATCAATATATACTGACGACATTTTCCCGAAGCTTGCACAAGCGACGTTAGAGCTTTCTCCATAATAGTTGAACTTTATTGGGCACTGTATTTAGTGAGAAGGAGAAATAGAGTGCCCGCGAAGGTTGTTCCAATAAAAGAAGTGAACTTGCGAACAGTTGTCTCGGTTAGGCTAAAGGTTTGAATTGGTTTTATTTTCGGGAAAAAACTTGCTTGTTCTGGTCACATAATTTTTTTCGCCTTTTATTTTAGGTTTCTTTTTTTTACATTTTCGTTTATGTTTGTTGTTGTTTTTTTGGGGTGGGGGGGAGGTGGTTGTCTCTTGATGAAGGTGGTTGTTTTCTGTAATTTAATTTTACACAAAAGAGTGCCTTAAAATCCAAGTCAATTGTCAACTCAAACAAGTACCGTAGAATATTTTTAGACAAATTATTTCTGCTTTGTTTTATATTGAAAATTCTAAATAGTCGATATAGTGTTTAAACTTATTTCTTTGGTATTTTATTATAGGGAGGGAAAGAATTTTTAATGCGAGCCCATTTTGGCCTGCCAAGTGTGGAGGGAGAAGAACTTGAAGGAAAACCGCCAATTCAAGTTAAATTCGAAATTCCATATTTCACAACTTCTGGAATTCAGGTACGATCTTTATCTTATGATCGCAGGAATAATTACTTTATCTTACGTTTGGTATCATATGACTTGCCAAAAAAGTCTTTCGATATAAGTAACCAAAAAAATGTGTGTTTTTGTGAATTACTGTTTGGGGAGGAGGAGCTTGGACAGAATGCAGTAATATTACAAAGTCAAATTTGTTAAGTAACTGGCAACAAGCCACAGGTTTGAAACTACTGTTCATCAGTGCTTAAAATAATAACATACTAATTATAATAAATACTAACTATAACTATTAAAATAAAAAAAAAATTAAAAATACAAAGCTTCTACATGAACAACTGGCCTGTGTAAAATTATGTTTAACTCTGATTAAACTTGTGGCGTCAATACGTTTTTTCCGAGATTTATATTTTTTTTTCATATGGACTCTACCTATAGGATTCGGACCTTTCACAAAATATTCATTATTAGTTAGTCATGATCTTGAGTTCACCAGACGCCAATTTCATCGACTTCACTATTAAATTTCCGAGATTTTATCCTCAAATGTCTTATATTTGGGATCTACAACAAAGAATAAGCGTGTTTTGTTTGAAAAGTATTTAGAAATAAAAGTATTTCGTAATGAATTTATTGAAAACACTAATTATAGTAAATATACTATAATAATATATAAATAATAATAATATTTTATTATTACATTATTTTTGATATTGTATTATTAATAATAATAATAATATAATGATAATATTTATAAATTATATATAAATATTTATGTATTAAATATTTTATGTAATAAATATTATATATTATTATATATATAATAATTATATATAGATATATATAAATTAAATATATATAAATTATATATAAACATAATTAATATTTATGATAATAAATTATGTTTAACTTTGATTAAAGAAATAAAGAACAAGTATGTTTTGTTTGAAAAGTATTTTTGAATCTGTTCAGTCATAGTTTTTTTTTGTGTTTTCTCCATGGGGGAGTTTTCTGATGGATAGATTCTCCAGGGGGAATTTTCTGTGGTAGTAACTTTCTACTAGGAAGGGGGATTTGTGGGAAAAAATTTCCATGGAGGGGAATTTCCGGCATGATTTGAAAAACAATCAAAAATTTAAGTTTTGTTTTAAATGAAAGTGTGGTACGAAATTTTTTTGTGGGATTTATCCGCAATAAATTTTCCAGGAAGAACTTCCAGCGAGAATGAAATTGTCTGGGGGAATTTTCCTGGGAGAGGGGGGTATTTTACGTGGGAGGAATTTTCTGTTGGGAAAAGAGTTTCTAATTGAAGGGGGACTGGATATCCCACATTATTTAAAAACGATCAGATATTAATTAAAAAAAAGATTTTTAATTTCTTTTCAAAATCGATCATAAATTAGTGTTTTTTTATAAAAAAAAATACAGAACAACTTAAGCATTAAGAGGAGAGTATTTAGGAGGGATGACCCCCCCCCCCCTCATACACAAAATACTTTTTGTTCGTTTTTAGTTTGAATGTTCCTGCTTATTTTCGGTTGAAAAATCTTGGTTTTTATTTAATTATATAAATTGAAGCTCATCTAATTGATAAGATTTATTGCCAAAAGCCTGCAGGCTATAGCAAAACAAAATACAACTAAGAACAACCGTCTAGGGCCAAACGAATAGCAGGTTTTCCTCAAATGGGATGGGAGGATGTCCTGAGAAGTGATTTATGGAAAATTGGAACTTCTTGGGATAGTTTAAGAGGGATCCTGTGAATAAATTGGGATGGAGGGGGAACATAAGTAGCTGTGTTGACCTCAGGCGGCTTGGTGTCTCAAAATGAAGACTTCAACGATTCTACGGCCATTAGAAGGAAATGAAAAGACAAACTAAACGACGGATCTTTTGCCTCTATAAAACTAGACATCTTCAGTGCTAAATGTAGAAAAAACCGGTTTAAAAGTGTAAAGATAAAATCTAAAATAATCTGTAAAATCTAAAAAAAAAAATTATAAAAAACAAACCAATTTAGTCTTTTCAGTCATCGACTAGTTAAAACAAGAGAGCTATATTGTGCTTTTTGTATACATTACCTTGGATACTTGGTAAATTTTCCATTGCTCTATTATGCTCTACTTTTGCTTTATCCGGCCCACTGTCATCAGTCGCTGCTAGGTATTCATATATACAAGGTATCCGGATACATTCATTTTTGGCAAAACTTGTTTGACTGGTTTTTTTGTGTGAAGAATTTCGACATCATTAATTGTATAATACCTTATAACATTAACCACATTGTATTTGGCAAATTCTACGGCTATCTTTTATGGCCTGTTCGAATAGTTGGCATAACTGTATCGAAGAAGGAAAAATCTTATCAAGTATTTTGCTACGGATCATATGAAAAGCATCATTAAGTTAGGAGTACATTTTGCCTTATAAAAAAAATCTTGCCAATGCTTCAAAGAAAAAAAACCAAATGAGTTTAAGGTAGATTCACTCAACTTGCCACATTTCCGGATGTATATAAAGAAATAATGAGAATTGCCGACAATCAGCGTCTCTTCCCTCTCGTCAACCCTTGTTAACGCACAGAATGAAGTTGCTAAATTGAAAGAAAATCTTCGTCAAGATAATCACATGCAGGTGACTGAGGAATGTTCAGGGGCCAAAAATGTGATCAAGGAACAATAATTAACACTCTAGTTACTAAGATCTATGATGCGATCAATCCGGACTACAGTTCCAAGTCTACTAGTGTTGAAAAAATGCCTGAAGGGTTTCATGCTCAAATTCTGTCGCTAGATGACCGTATTGAGATTCTAGAATACCACAATGACGATCTACAACAGGAAAGAAGGTTCAATGCTCTCCTAATCCACAGACTATCTCAGACTGGTGGAGAAAGACTGACTAATAGCGTCTTAGGACTGTTTTTTACTAATTTGGGTATCTATATGATTGCTACGGATATTCAGTCAACCGAGCGCTTACATACTCGAGCAACTTTAGTGGATAATTTTGTACCGCCTGTTCTTTCATTCCACTGATTGTGCAAAGCGCGCGTTTTCAAATAAGAAATAAGAAGACTTCAAATAAGACTTCGGGTCTTCTTATATTTTCAAATAAAAAGACCCGATAAAAAATATTTATATCTGAGTACTTAACACCAAAGCGCAAACAACTGTTCAATATGGCTCATGATAAATTTGGCGTCAAGAATGTGTGGATTCATGGAGGCTGCATTTTAACTAAGTCTGAAAATAATTGAGCCATCTTGAAAATCAGTTCTCTTAATAACATAATCACTGATATATAATCCATTGTTGTGATATGTTGAATCAATATTGAGTTTTTTTTGCTATTTGCAATTTTTTGTCTTTGCATCCTCAGTCGTTTTCCGACAAGTTTCTTGTTGGTTTGTCATTTAGATATTTAAGAGTTGCAATCTTTCAGCGGTTTAATGTTTTATTATGGATAGTATGACTATATGTTTGATTATGATAGACTGTCAGGTATGGAAAGTAGTAGGCTTTAGATCTTTCATTCTAATACTTCCGTTCTTTATGGGAAGATAAAACAAAAATTACGTTTCCTTGAAAGGGTGTTTTTGGGCTAAAAAGGGTAGTTAAATAATTTTATAATCTCATTCAGGAATAGAAGAACCTCACAGTGTCTAAAATTAGTAACAAAATAAGAAGCATCACGCGTGTACTTGTCAGAGACTAATATCTCCTTCTCTTTTGTTCTTTATTTCCTGTGATCTCTTAAATCTTGTTTTTCGGCCAGATAGTCTATCCTGCAAATTTAAAATTTAATAACTTTCGAACGCTATAGTAGAACAAGTGTTCTAACAATAATAGAACACGTAAGAAAATTTCTACTAACGTAGAGCTACGTAAGAAATTCCAGTGAAATGAGAGGTAACCAAAACTCAGTGAATAATTTACTGTTTGTAAGATTACTTATAGATGTTTTGATTACTTATATTATTTACTTATTGATTACTTATTGTAATCAATAAGTTTTGATTACTTATTGTTTTGTTTTGTTTTGTTTTGTTTTTGTTTTGTTTTTGTTTATTACTTTATTACTACTTATTACTACTTATTGTTTTGTTTTTGTTTGATTACTTTACTTATTGTTTTGATTATTTACTTATTGATTACTTATAGATGTTATGTTAGATGTTAAGATTTTCCTTAGCATAACTTTCTTTCCATCTATATTAAATAAAAACAAATTTCTTTTTTTTTACACATAAATGCTGGAAATTCATGCGAGATGCAACTTATTTACTTCATTTCTGAAAATTATGATTGACTACTTTTATCTAAAATACGTACTTAATATGCAAATGTTACACAAAAGCAGACATTTTTGCTTAGGAATCCCCCTCCACAATAGAGTGAAAAATGGGAGCTTAAAAACCAGTTTTTTTATTATGTCTATTTACTACTATATATAAGAGTAATCCTTCTATATCAAACAAAATTAAATTGAATAAAAATTTTATCTTTTTTTTAGTATATAGCTACGGAAAATGTGCGCGAGATAGCGTACTTCGTACTTCGAAACGAGCTTTGCTTCGTTTCTGAAAATGCTGAATGACTGCTTTTAACCACAATACTTACTTAATCCGCATGTGTACACAGTGACGGGAAAATTTCACCTGACGTTTGTCCAGAGCCTCCTCCTCGACACAGTGAAATATAATGATCCGCTTTTTGTATGAAATCCATCTAGTAGTATTTAAAAGATTGATTATATACTTCAGAGTTAAAAGAATTACTAGGGTTCTAAGCCCAGTTTTACAACCACCCCTCCCCCCCCCCAATTACAAGGAATCAAAATACTCGCACAGTTAGATTTCAAAAAGGGGTGATATGTCTATCATTCTTCTGGCCTTCTTTGTAACAGTTTTTGTGGTAGAATCAGTAGTAGCAAGTCTGAATGTTTGTCGCAAAGCTAGTCTCATTTTGTTTGTTGACTGCTCTGTAGAGTGTATAGTTCTAACTTTAAAAATCTGTAAAATTGTCCTTTAAGCTCACTTTTTCTTAAATTATGCATTTTATTTACGTTTTCATTAATATATGTTTTGAAATTATTTTTTGTTTTTTTCTGTATTGCTCGTTTCATTGAGGCTATGGATTTTCAATATTTGTCGGGGGATGCAGAATACTTGCGCCCCTCTTCCACGCGTATGTTATTCTCAAAATCTTTTTTTAGAAGAAGGGAGTGGAAGCACAGGGTAGAGATTAATTGAATTTCTTTTATATTGCAGGTTCGATACTTAAAAATAATTGAAAAAAGCGGATATCAAGCTTTGCCTTGGGTGCGTTACATCACACAGAATGGAGACTATCAACTGAGAACTAATTAATTTGTTTCAATTTTTAAGTTTGGATCTATTTTTTAACTATTTTCGTCTGAAATCATATAAGTCATTTCCATCCATTCCTATAGTTTTGCAAGAGTATTTGACGAATTATAGCCTGTTATGGATTTTATGTGGCCTGTATTTTAGTTTTATAACATCTAGGTTCCTAACCAAACAAAGAAAGATATTTATAATGGAGACAACCAAATTACGCAGGGAAAAAGTTACGCTTTAGGCCCCAGAACTCTCACGATATTTTTTTTGTAAAGTATAGCTGTTTTTTTTTTTTTTTTTTTTATTTACCTTCCCCACCCCGAAACTTGGACTATTCTAAAATAAATATCTTGATGCATACCTTATCGGGAACGTGCTGAAACTGGTGCTACTAGTAGGCGTTTTTTTTTTTTTTTTTTTTTTTTTTTTTTTTTTTTTTTTTTTTTTTTTTTTTTTTTTTGTGTGTGCATTGTCCAGTATTTTAACTAGGACTCTCTACTTGAATTGAATTTAAAAGATTTTTAAATGGTATCTACCTACTTAAAACGCCGTTTGTCTACATAACCTACCTAATACAGTACTTTTTTTTACGTGGTCAAAATTAAATGAATTCCTGATTGGGGGAGGGGGGACTTGCCAGTTGACTTTTGATGGTACGTCATTTCAAGTTGATATATAAATGGTAGCTACCTACATAAAACGCTGTTTGCCTACCTAATGCAGTACTTTGTTTAATATATAGACATAAATTAAATGCATTCCTTATGGGGGGAGGGGGGGCTTGCCAGTTGACTTTTGATGGTACGTCATTTTAAATTACAACTCGTTTTTAATACATTTTTTTGGGGTGGTATTTTTTAATATTTAGACTCAAAACCAAAATAGTAGCTATAGGGCTAGGACATACCTTATTAATGTACCCTATATAGTACATTATGAATACGTACCTTATTGATAACGTATTGTAAGTAGCGTTTTGAGGGTAAGTTTGCAGTTTTCAACATAATGTATGTAGGATAAAAGTGAATACATCACTTGATGCCCTTTTTTATGTCCTATCATAATTCAAAAATTACTTCTGGGGGAAATTATATTTTGAGTCCTTCAAGGGGCTAAAATGACTCAAAACAGCCCATAGTAACCAAAAGTTTAAGAATGTGCTCGTAAAAACTTGTGTAAAAGACTAGTCAAAAAAGAATTGCCATTTGTGGCTGATTCAATAATGGTAATTATTCTTTTCATTAGTCGTAATAGTAAAATGCTATTATGAAAAGAAATAAGCAGAAATTTAGAAAAAAGAGCCTGAAACCCCTCAAAAATGTCATAGTTGCCGTGATTTCATTTTCGAGGAGTTTCAAGCTCTTTAAAACTAAGTTCTGTTTTAGCCCCTTTAAGGGTTCAAGGTGCAATTCTCCCCAGAAGGAATTATTAAATTATGAAAGAACTTTCAAAAGCGTCAAGCAATATTTTCACTTCATCCCATCTAAAATAGGCTGAAAACGGAAATCTGCCATTTTTAGATGGTAAATCATAGCTTGACCTTACGCTTGCCCTATCTGTTGACGCCATCTATTCTGTAAATTGAAAACAATATAGATGGTAGCTACCTACTTAAAACAATATATTCTGCCAACATAAGACAGTACTGGCTTTTATCTGTGAGCAAAAACTAAAGGCATGTCTGAAACGTGGAAGGTTCTTACTAGTTAGCTTTTGATGGTAAGTCATATAATTTTGGACCCATTTTTAACTATTTTTTAGGTCCCATACTATGAGATTGATGATAGTAGGTAACCAAATTAGTGGTGATAGGGCTGGGACAAAATAGTTTCTTCCAAGATAAAAAATAGGTGCTATGTGAATAGGCTGTATTTTGCTTCTTTTTGTTTTTTCACAGCAAGCGTGGACGCACTGTAAATGGTCTTTCCTGTAGCAACCTCAGTTGTGTTAAAAGAAAGATGTAGTGTTCGTACTACAAAGATAGATTATTTGAAGTGCATCTGTGTCCGTGGTGGGTGCCTTTGTGTTGTAAATTATTTTTATTACTCTTGGATGGTTTTACAATAGCATCGCTGTTTCCTTTTTTTGTCATTTTCTTTGATAAAGAAATATTCATTGAGGTGGGGGGTGGTGGTAAAATTATTGTGTTGGGGGTGTAAAGGTAAAACCTTTACACTTCAGGGGAAGGCGCCTTATTTTACAGAAGTTAATCCAAATAATGTTTTCCCTAACTAAACATGGAAGTAAGTTCCTGTATTGGAATGAAATCTTCAATGAGTGCAAGTAATGCAGTCAATTTGTCTTACTTGTTTACGAGTTAGAAGATCGTTTTCCAAGTCTGTCTAAATTTACCCCTTCGGTTTTTGCCAGCAGTATCTTTTTTCAAAAGAAAATCAGTGGACACGCATTTCGCCAATATAAAATTAGATTAAATCTAACTAGGTTAGAATGCTTCATTTTGGAAACGCTCAGCAGTTCATCTTTGAATATTTTTTTTCGTTTGTGGTGAATTATTAGTTAGAAAATGAGTTTTATGTACCCGTCCAGTCGCAAGTGCTTTTTTGTATCTTTCTTATGACGGGTACTTTCATATTAGTTAAATGTATTTGATTTATAAATAAAGTGAACTGAACCTTTAGTTTTATTTTAATATATGTGCTGTTTCTTTCTATTGCTTTCACTTAATGCGTACATGTTATTGCGAAAAGAAATTTATGGTGATTTCGAAAAAGAGCCTAAAACCCCTGGAAAATGGCGTCAGATCGAAATAAAAAAATGCGCCATTGTAATCAGAATGGCCGAAATTTCGAAGGACTTCGAATTAGGTACAAAAAACTCATTTTCTAACTAATAATTCACTAAACGAAAATAACAATTTCAAAGATGAAATGCTGAGAGTTTAATCAAGAATGAAGCATTCTAATCTAATTAGGTTAGAATGTTTCATTCTGGATTACACTCTCAGCATTTCATATTTGAGCCGCGTTTCGAAAAACTCAAAATGTTTAGCACCGAAATTCTTGATGAGTCAAAAAAAAAAAAATGTTCTATCATAAAACCAAAATTATTTGCCCTTGAACGTTAATAGGTTCTTTTTCTTCAATTAAGGCATTTCGATTCTTATATTTAGCTATCTTCTTGCCTCGCCCTGGTCAGTAGAAAGTGGGGAGTGCATGAGACTTCTTATGTGGATGCATAGCCCTTCGACAGTTTCAAGCCCTCGCGAAACTGAATTTATCTCCACTTAAAGTCTGGCTTGAACACCTGATTCAGCAATTTGGAAACTCTGTCCTAGCCAATACGAGCCACCGATCACTACTACTCAAACCAGCCCTTCACAATAGTCGAACTCGGTTACAAAATAAACTTCTACCCCCCTAAAGTACGAACTAATTGTTACGCCAACTCATTTGTGCCTTTCTCCACATCAATTTTCCATGCTGAGTCATAGTGTATGATTTTTGTTTAAATGTATGATTTTGTAAAAAAAACTGAATTTAGCTATGCTACGATAGTTTTTAAATACACCGATATTATATATATATATATATATATATATATATATCTCTTCAACCTTGAGCAGATTTTTTTTGGAACAGACCCTAGTGTGCATTGATGTGTTGTCCGCTTGATGTGTCGCATTTAGGCTAAGATAATCTAAAGTGGTTGATAAAACCTTGAACACTCCTTTAAGAATATAGAGGTCTTGTAAGATTTCCCCGACTCATCAAGCGTCCTTTTTAAATACTTTGCAGTTTCTACTAACCACTACATTTTTTTTACTGATCAATGAGCTTAAAGATGAAATGAAAATACCGGGTAGTACCCTCCCAGAATATGAGATTGAAGATCGTAAGTAACTTTTATTTAGTTATTTTGCGAAAGCTCTAGATATCCTATCCCTCTAGCTCAGGATTACTGTATGTGCAGTCGGCCAGCAAGCTCCCTGGCGCGAAATTATTCCAATGTCTACCGATTGAGTAATCAAATTTTAATTTTTCTTTTAAATATTTTCAAAAGTCCACCTGACTGATTCAATAATAATATTCTCTTTAGGCAAAGCCAATTTCTGAAAAAATGTCAACAGTAGAATGAATGAATGAATGAACTTTATTACCCGTAAAGTATAAAAAACACAAAGTACGGAGTATTATGAATAAATAAACAAAAACAAATACGATAAACAGCGAAGAAATACAAAATTGAAACTAACAAAAGACAATATGGATTAATCAACCAGTATCAATATGGAAAAAAGGCTGCAGAGGGTCATAAACGTGAATAAAGTTGACAGTCTTTTTACATAAATCATCACTGGAAGACCGAATCCAAGGAGGCACATCTACTAAACCAAATCGAGCAATTATTTTTTTGTTTCGGTGCCATCTAGGAAGCCGGAGGAGGAATTTGCAATATCTGAAATAAGCCGTACGTAGAGTATGTCGATCTTTCTTACGAAACAGATGAGCCATGCCTGATAAAAACAAAAGCACAGGGGCGCAATAAGCGTTATAAATCATGCACAAACCGTTGCGGTTATAACGGCTTTTGTTTGGGGATATTTTTCCGTAAGCGACGCGTAGGTTTTTCACGGCTTGATTCACTAGGGATGAACAGGTAGCGGGCTAGGTCTTTTTGAATAAGGACAATGTAAAATGTAGTATTTTCCGTCTATCCAGTTTATACATGTATTTTCTGTTTATGCATTTACTTTAACTGATCAGCTGTAATAAGATAAAGGTTTGTTTTGGTTTTTGGCACATTTGGAAACCAGTTTTTTTTTTATTCAAGTTGGCACCTGCAGTATTCTTTTCAACATTAAGCTAAAATATTCACAAGATTGTACTTTTGGAAAAATATTGCTCCCGGTTGGGCTTGAACTCGTGGCCTTAGAAAATGAGACCTATGCTCTACCAATTGTATCATTTTAAAGGTTTGCTGCTGCAAAGCCCTGTAGTGCTTAGCTACTTCATACCAATAGAGCTGCGCAGGCTTCGTCTCCGGTGTAATCTGTCCAAAGATTCATTCTTTATTCCCTGTTACGAAGCTCCAGTTTCCTTTAAATCCTTCCTTGTGGCGTCTTTCTGTCCCATTTGAGAACGACTTGCTTTCTTTTTGGACCAATATAGATGGTTAAAATTACTTGGTAATTTATCATTTTTCTCCCGTTAAACGTACCCTTGCGTTTATTGCATTTTTCAACCTTATATTCATTACAGCCTTAGAATGTATGATACAACCACATTTTCCATAGCATAAAACTTATTGTTGGATATACTGTCAGTCAATCAAGTAGTAAAGGTTGTGCTTCAGAGCCATAATTCAACTCTGTCATTGCCATGGCTTCCAATATTCTAATCTTAAATCGAAGAGTTGTTTTTCTTATTCCTCCAAGCTTTTTCGAAGTCCAAATAATGGCCTGTGCTTTGGCTTTTATCAATATCTTCACTCTTTCCACCACCCTTGTTAACTCTGCTACTCAGTTAAGTGAAGCTGTTCTCCTTGCCGATTTTTCCGTTACTTGAAACCACTTGTTCCCCTTATTTATTCCCGTGACAGGTATGCTTCAATATATTTTTCAGGACTATTCTTGCACCCTCAAAACAAATTATATTCATTTTGCCCACATTTTTTCTATGACATACAAATCATATATGCATAATGATAGTACTGGAGAGTTTAACCTTCTTATTTGAGTAGACCCCTTACACTTTTAAACCTACTGTTCTCTAGTGCTTAGTTGCTGATAGATAACGCATGTTACCCATCCAGGCATATTTACGAATGGAGATGGAAATTCGTATCAGTACCTCTTGAAATTCGAAGGACTTTTTTGTGAGAAAATATTTGTCAGTACAATTAAAAGAAAGAAATGTATCGAAACTATATGTTAAACAATCGAAATCATAAATTTCAGGAGAAGCAATTAATCATAATACAAGCCGTTCTGAAACGATCGTACTTGTGAATTTCTAACAGCCAAAGCTCTTTTACCTGTAATGAATTAAAATGAGACTTGGAGGGCGTTTGGAGGGAGATTGTTGATTAATATTTGTTTATACACGAGGTTGTGACATGGTGGAGTTTAGAATTCTATCAGCCCTATAGAATTCCAAATATTATGTGGGTTTTTATTCCTTCTATTTGAATATTTTCCCGTATCCATCCATCGAAAGCATTATAGTTGAACTAATATTAAGAAAAGATAGAATCATTTATTCTTTTCACTAATTTTATTTATGATGGTACTTTTTCTGGATGTACTGAGAAATAAAAACATAGCTCGAAATAAAAATTGATTTCAATAAAGTGTGAATTCTGTTCTTGTTTTAGAAGGCACAGGGGGTGTTAGCCGCACTTCTATTTATGATCGTTTCTGCTCGTTTTGAGTTTGACGTGGTTGGTTAATGTGATATCTGTTCGTTTTCGGTTTCATTTGTTTATTGACAGTGATTTATGATCATTTTACGCTTGAAGTTTTTTTATTGTTTTTGTTCATCTTTGATTTAATGTAGATATTTACTTTTCTTTGAAAAACTACTATTGTTGATTCTTTTTTTTTCAATTACTAACGAATAAAGAGCCTGTGAATGTAAAACACTGTTGAAGGCTTTGGACACATTAAGTATATATATATATATATATATATATATATATATATATATATATATATATATATATATATATATATATATATATATATATATATATATATATATATATATAGATAGATATATCCACAACTCGTTTCTTGACGTTGGATTCTCTTATAGTGCCAAGGACATCATAATCAGAACCGCTTTTGCTTCCTGGATCCATCATTTATGGCTTGAACCTCAGATTTTCTACGAACTTTCATTCGGTTACTATGCAACTATTATGATTTTTTCGTTGCGCAAATTTTCTCCTTTCATGCCACTCTGAATCATGGTTGCAACGGTAGCTGTAACCTACTAAGGAATGAATCAGGCCCCATAGTAACCTAAAATTTTAAAAATCCGGTTAAAAAAACGGCTTGTAGCTGATTTAAGGATGATAACTACTATTTCTGTTAGTTTTAATTGTAAAATTCTATTTGAAAACACATTTACCGGAATTTTCGAAAAAAGCATTGATCATGAAAAGAAACAACCGGAAACTTTCCTTTTTTTTCACAACAGGCTCAATCAAACGGTTTTAACATCAAATTCATCTGATCCCCAAGCATAGCAAAAATCATTAGGGTGCTACAATTTTTTTCTATTGCACAAATACAGGCTAGTGGTCGTGAATAAAATTAATTTATAGAAATGATATATTCATATCCGGAAGGTGGCTAGGGCCTTAGTCTTGAAATCCTGAGAACAGGGGCTCAAGTCCTGGTGTCACTGGTTATTTGTTTTGGAAAGGGGGTCAACGGTGTGACTCTGTAAGCTCAGTCAGAGTCAATCCGGCTCTAAATTGGGTAGCTGGAGAAATCTGGGTGGGAGAACGGGAAGCGTGGGGCAACTTGCCCCCAACACCGCATTCCAATCCCGGCCGAAGGCAGATGTTATTTTTGGTACAGCAATCAGAAAGTTACAGTTTTCTCTATGTTGATAAATATTTTTGTAGATTGTTCAAAAATTTTCCTTAGTATAAAATTTGGCACATGCTAATTTTAAACTACATAACCGCATATGGAGCTCTTATTCATTAAGAAGTTCCTAATTTTTTACGATGTGTATGGTTTCGTAGGCTTCCATTAAACCAATTTAAAAAGTCAGATTTGTTTTTAGTGTCCTTTGAAGTCTATAAGAACTGAAAGAGCTCGTTGAACATATTGGCAGCCAGTACTTTTCTAAATTTATTACCGACTGACTAGCATAATAATTAACTAGCTTAGGAGTATGAGGTAATAAAATACAATTAAATAGCTTGCTACTGTTACATACATCAGTTGTAGGTCTCTACGACTCACGTCTTTGAGATCTTTACCCCGCTTCGAAACTGAAGTTACCTTGAACCCAAAAATCTTCGGCAATTTCCATTCATTGGAAATTTTCAGAAATTCAGCACCAGATTTAAGAACTGATCAGAATTGAGGCTTGAAAGTAGTTTTAGGTTTCTGATTAATATAGAAACACTATCACTAGATGAATACCCGTAGGCAGTCAAGATTCTGAACCATAATTTTGCTTAATTTTTAGCTTTCTTAACTCATGAATATTTAATATATGTTTATGAGCAAGGCAAAGAACTACTTCAATAATAACCGCACCCTCACCAGGCTTCTTCATGCAAAGAAGGCTCGAGCGTATATATATATATATATATATATATATATATATATATATATATATATATATATATATATATATATATATATATAGGTTTATATAGCAAAAGACTTTATAGGAGTTTATATAGCAATAGAGTTATGTGTATATAAAGTTTATAAAGCAATATAGGTTTATGAGCATGGCAAAGAACTACTTCAATAATAACCGCACCCTCACCAGGCTTCTCACCATGCAAAGAAGGCTCGAGTGTTTGATAAAACACTGCAATATAGAAATTTATACGGCGCTGCAATGTAATTGAACAGAAGAGGAGGGGGCTAGAGTAATAAAGATCAATTTGCACCACTCATATTACGATTTTTAAACTTCTTGAGATGATTTAAGCGAGTAGAACTGATTAACAAGTTAGCACAAATAATCACTTGTAAAGATAAGGGAAAGTGGGTATAGTCCCTCTCTTCTTCCATCAAAATAGAAAATAGATGTCAGGAAAGTGGCTAAGGAAAAACAGTTTTTAGAAAAGTGAAATCACGCATATGGAAGATCTTTATTTATAGTCCGATAGCTATCATCATTCTTGACGACTTAGAATTACAATTTTTGGGAATGTTTTGGGGGAAGGGAGGCATTTATGGTTTTTCTCCTTTTTTTGCGATACTCTCAATTTTTTTGGAAATTTTTCCCCTTTTCTGGATCTTTCGAATTTAGTACTAAATCCAAATCAAGTGAAAGTGTTTTCAAAACCAACCTGCTTTTAGCAGAAGTTAATTGCAGTATCGATACTAATCGTATTTGAAGCACTTAAGAAAAACAAATAAGTCGACAAACATAACTAATATAACATTTTTGTTATGAAACCATGGTTAATTACCTCATTAGCAATTGAGTAAATAATGAAAAAAAATAAACGAATAAATTTTATCCAAAGCATAAGGCAAGTTTGAAATAGAAAATAAAGTGAAAACCAAAAAAATTACTACTCTGCAGTCCGTGAAACGTCTATCTTAAAGTGTTTCAAACTGGTTTTGATATCTTTGTCTATTTTTAGAGGTCAGATAAGCTAGCATTTTACTGAAAACGCAAAATCGACACAATAAAATAGGATTTAGAACAGGAAAATTCTTAAAAAGCCAACAGAAAAGATAAAACTAATAAAGCTATCAATAGTATGTCAACGGCAATGAAATCAGTAAAATTCGCTTTGCAATTTTAACTCTGAAAAACTCAAGCAAGTGTAATTTTTAGTAATGCATTAGTTTTTCAGTAGCCCTGTTACGAGCTAGTTTATTTGAAAAAAATCTTCAGATACTATGCAAAGGGTGAAGCAGTAATTTTTACTAGAAATCTTATCCTCTATGAATTGTACTGAAAATACTAAACGACAAAAAAGTTTCACTTTGCTGTAGTATAATCTCTCTGCTTGCTTATAATAGACACTAGATGTGGTTATTTCCTGTAATAGGAGCCCTCTCCTAACAAATTGTTCAATAGACTAGTTCGACGAGTGGTTCGATTACTCCTAGGCTTTTTGACCATGCTTCCAGCTCTTCACAGTGATTCCAGTGATTCACTTTAAATTTCGGTTCACCGTGGGTTTCAGGCTCTTCCGATGTTTCTGTCGATTTATTTTCGCCGTAACAGTTTGCCAATAATTATGATCAAAACAATTTTTTCCATTCCTGAATTGGCTTCAAATAAAATTTTTTACCTCTAGACTTTTTTTTTCTAAATGTGTTTTTAAACTTTTTGTTACTATAGTTCACGGAATGCGCTTTACTAGACTGCACCTGCCGCTGTACCTGTCACTACCAACTGTGCACTGTCACTACATGAAGCAAAACATAGAACGCGATAGACTTATAAATCTTCGACTACTTATTGTTGTTCCTAGAGAAAAATAAATTACATTAAATATGTATTAATGTTTAAAAGTATAGTTGAAAACATATCAGAGTTACATAGACAAGGAGTATTGCGACATTAAAAAATGACTTAATAATTGACAGTTAAAAGTCAATTATCATTGACTGCCTCAACTTAGTGTTACGACGTTAAAAAGTGACTATCGTATCGACATTTTGACTGACGAATTCAGACAGTTTGAACTGGACTTATTAGGAGTTTAAGAAACTCGTAGCTTGGGGGTACGAAATATGAAATTAGGTGAGAATATGTTTACTCAGGGAGCAAGGATGGGGTACATAGGTAGGGAATAGGGTTCATAATGAATTCGGAAGCTGCTAAGTCTTGTTTAGGCTGGATGGGTATTAATAATAGAATCCTAATTGCTTATTTGATGACTAAAAAGTGCGGAGTATCAATATAGTAGTATATTCCCCTGTAAAACTGACTGACGGAGATAGTAGTGAGATGTGTTTCACTTACAGTTACTAGAGCAAATAGACAGGGTCCCAGGTAGAAATATGGTGTGTTTTTACTAAGGGAATTTAACGCTCAGG
>NW_027062688.1:1682831-1705123 GCF_032884065.1 Artemia franciscana
TTGACTTGTCGTTCTGTTTTTTAGCGATTCAGGAAAATTAGGTGATAGACTTCACTTCTTACAGACTGCAAGGTGATACCTCGCACGCTCTTGTGGTAAACAGTTCCAACCTTCTTAAAAGGCGTGACGATCACCCATTTCTTCCAGTCAGTGGAGAAACTCTCATTTTTCCAAACTTAATTCAGGATTCTAAGTTGAGGTTTCGCTAAGATCGCGGGACCATACTTCAACTATTCAGCTTGTAGGCTGCCAACACCAAACAATTTTACTGTTCGTCCGCTTTCTAGCACGTTTTTAACTTCAAGTAGGGTCATCATTGTTATCCAGTTAAAAGAATGGCAGTCTAGGCAAAGGCTCTATGGGATTTGAAAAGGGGAAAAATAGTACTTTGATGGAGTATTCTCTCCAAGTTATCAATGTCTTCTCTTTCTGTAACTATTTCAACCATTTTGCTTTCTGCAGCACATGCAGGTTTAGAAAGTTTACCAGTGATTTCCTTTGTGATACGATAAACTGTTCTGCATAACCTTTACTGGCAGTTGCTGTATTTTCTTCTACATTTTTCTCTATAAAGCCACTACTACTACTACTAAAACTCACAGCAGCAACAAGCCACCTGAGGCCAACACAGCTACAAACACTCCTCCTCCATCCCAATCCATTTACACCCTCCCTCTTTACATAATCCCAAGAATTCTCAATTCCTTTGAATCTTTCTTTATAACATCCTCCCACCCCAGACCAGGATGACCTTCTTTCCGTTTAGCCAGAGACGGCTGGCCAAAAAGAACAATGTCATGCAATCTTTCATTCTTCATCCACAGAATATTCCCTAACCATCCCCATTTTACTTTCATTATAGCCCTTGAAATCGGGATTGAACAATATTTTTCGTACAGCCTATTGTTTGAAATACGATCAGTCATCCGGGTACCCCGAACAATCCGTAGGCAATATTTCTGAAAAACGTCTAGTAGATCTTCATCCGCTTTTCGGAGCACCCGTGCTTCAGAGCCACATTTGACCACTGTCATCACTGTAATTTGCAATATTCTAATCTTGATTTGCAGACTAATCTTTCTATTCTTCCAAACTTTTTTAATTGTGAAAAAACATCCTCAGTCTTAGCTATTCTACTTTTAACATCTTCACTGCTCCATCGTCTGCACTAATAATCCTACCAAAGTAAATGAACCTGTCCATCTGATAAATCTTTTCGTTGCCCAATATTACCTTTTCACCTTCACTTATTCCTAGCCTTTGTGACTTAGTCTTCCTAACTTTAAATTTTCAAACCTATTCTAGCACCCTGAACTCACAAAACCTCTCAAAGCTCATTGATTTTGCTCACACTTTCAACTAGAATGATTAAATCATCAGCACAAACTAAGTCCAGGAGAGTTTTTTCTCTCCATTTCAAAATTACTCCTTGATCTGGCCTCCGTCGTTCTGCCATCGTCAACTGCTACACCAGGTAACAGTGAGAGTTGAATTGTTGGATAGCAACCAATGATCATTCGACCACTCAATGAACTCGGCCATCCTCGGCCTGCAAGGAGACTTAATACATTCCTTTTGTGTTTCATTTGCCAGGCTTCTGGTGAGGTTTCAAATTACGCTTGTTTGGATTTCTTCCCAGATTTCTGAATAACGGACTCTCTTGGGAAGAAAGCCAGAGCTAATTTAAAGAGAAATTATTTTTGAGGTAATTTGTTTCATAAGACTATTTACTAATAAACGGAGGAACATTTAAGTGAAATAAAAATCGTAAATAAATATAATCGAACTATTTGGAAAGAAAATTTAGACATTGATTTAGAACACATGATTACAGGAGCAAAATGTGTTACAACTAAATCTGGAAATAAACTCGTTATTACTATTGACTTTAAAGGAGAACTGGTTTATCTATTTGCACCTAAGTATTTTGATTTTGAAGCAGCTGATCTTGAAAAGAAATTGAAAAATTAGATAAAGGTATGATTTTATTGGTTATTGAAGGAAAATATAAAAATAACATAAATTACTTCGATATTGATATCGAACTATCAACTGCATATTAAATTATCACGTTTTGTCGGTAGTATAGGAAAAATGGAATATAATTAAACTCTTATTTTGCATACCTGTTTTGATCTTAAAGCTCAGGATGGGAAACATTAAAGATGTTTGAAATCTTCATTTTAAATGGTTTGAATTCAATTGAAAATGGGGTAAATTGGTGGGGTAATCTAGGAGGGATCTACAAACCGCGTTGACATTGTGAAAAAGAATAAAAATAAGAAAAAATTTAATTTCCCAGGACCTGTTTTTATTTTGAATGTAGGGATGGAAAATTGTAAAATTGCGGGAAATTTTCGTTTAAAATAGTACAAATCCGATTCAAAAGGGATTAAATTGAATTGATTCGATTAGTGGTCCAGAACCTGTGTTTTTCTCTACTACTCATAATCAAGTAGCTGAAGTCTAGGGTTTGTGAGTGACTCAGAAATAAAGACACCAGTACCTTGCATACCTATCTTTTGTCTAAGAATGAGCTGCTAAATTCTAGGACTACAGGATTCCACAACAAGTGGGCAAGGATTCAAATCTTCGCCTTGTTTTCCAATCCTTCCAGGAGGAACTATATTCTTTCGAGTCAGAGGAATGGCAGGAAATCTAGTACTGCAGAATTCGAGGAATTTGCTTTCGGAAACTTCTGCATCAGGGTCTTCCTTGAAACCAAATAGGACCACCTGATTTGAAGAAATAATGGGTACATGTCCATTAATTTTTTAGTATATTGAGCAGCTGGTCATCATGTGAGAATTTTACTATTATTGATGACTATGACGAAAAATGTAGATTATGCAATCCATGTAAATTGCATAGAGGATACACAATGCAAATTAAAAAGTGTAATTCCTGTCTTGAAAGTGTTTGTGATTCCCACACTAGAGGTTTCTTATGATCTAATTCTAACTATGATAGATGTGATCAATAGGAAAACACTTACCCTGGGATGAATGCAAAAAACTAAACGTGGTTTCAGTTTATTTTTAAGAGACTGGTATCGTCGCGGTTTTAAGTTATCTTGGGAGGAAAAGCCTGTACTACGCTTCAATTACTGGAATAATAAGAGAGTCTGGCTCTTAATACATTGCTCTGAAGATATTGCTTACTTTGATTTTAAATCTACCGGTTTTTATTTGGATGTTACAAAAGGTGATCCTTCATATGAGAATTTAATGTGTGACATTGCTTCAAATAAGCAATTTGAAACACAAAAATTTTATAAAATGAATCAGAATAATATAATTGAATTTAAGAAGATATGTATTAAAAATGAAGTTACATTATATTGTAGAAAATGTGATCCTCACTATGCATGGCAAGATTTATAGAAGTTTAATTCTGACGAACAGCCGCTGCTTGTCATTAATGATGGAAGAAAAAAACTAAATAATACAGTTTTTTTACTTGCATGCTTTATTAATAAACAAATTCACAAGTATTTTTAAAGCATTTCACTCTTAGGGCACTAAAATTTATATTATCCAAGCAAAAAAGAGTATTTTCAACTAGAAAATTTTTCAATAGTTGATTGTCGCCATAAATGCTAAGAATTTCACTGTAAATATATCCGCGATATCGAAAAATAAAATAAATAATGTATGAAAGCCACAACTTTTGGTTGATAAATCCAATTTTGAATAATAGATGTCTCTCTTTGCTCAAGAAAGTTTTAAATTTTAGGAGTTTAGAATGCATAAGGTAGACCAAAAGGATTAAAAATTACAATATTCTTCGCTGTTTCAAAGATGCATAGCCATTTCCTCGTCTTTACAGTTGATGGATCACTGTTAACAATAATAAGAGTATTGTTAACAACTTGAATGCAGTGAAAAAACCTGAAAGTATGGAATAAGACTTGTATTTGAACTTGTAGGGATCCAAATTGAATACATTGAATCGATCTGCATTGAATCGATTTGTATTCATGGTGCCAAGTCTCATAGAACACTGCCATCAGGAGTAATTTTCCGAAAGATTTCAAATCGATCTAGCAAGATTAATGCTATACTCTCCTCTAATGGTCCAGCAAAAGTGCACTATAAATGTGCTGTGCCTGTTTGGACATTAGTCACATCTTGATTATGGGGCAAATCCAATACAATGATACCATGAATTTTTGCAAATATTTCTTCGGTTATACCATTTTCAAATAGCTGTGAAGTTTTACCTAGGCATTGTATTGTCAATTCATATAGGGTCTTGTAGGATCTATCATAGGATAAATTGTAGAGTGGAATTCAGTTTACTTTACATAAGAAAGATGAAAATCTGAACATTTCAAATTTGTGTGAAGAATTTTACCATGATCCTATGGCACTAGCACTTTTTACAAAAGCGAAAGCAAATTGTAAAGGAATTTGACCGTTGATAAACGATGAATGAGTGTAGGTATATGACCCCTTAGCAATATGGTGTTGATTCGTAATTGTATGTGGAGCGATCAGCTTGATATTATTTCCACCAGCTCTTAATATTTCAAATGCCAGTCCAACAGAACTCATAACTTCTTATTTTCGTGCATGAGGTATTGTCGAGGTCAGAGAGACTGTCAAATCAGGTGCATTGTCAAGTACTTTTCCCAAGATGAAATTCTAGAGCAATGTGAAACTTTATATCAATCTTAATATTGTGAGGTAACCATTGAGGTATACTAAATATCTCTTGGTTTATTCTCCCAACCAAGTGTATATCTTTAGTTGTCGCATCTCAGAGTATATTGGTATTCTCAGTGGCTGTTTTGTATTCATATCCAGTAGTCATACCACTCAATTTCTTATAGGATACTGTTGTCATCAACATGAATTGTATATAATTACATAATTTGAAAGTTTACTGCTTATGGTCACCAGTGTTCTATTTATGTGGGACATTGATTTGTATACACAAACTGTGTAGTACACAATTTTCTTTGGCTGCATTTCGTTTTTCAGTTCTGTTTGTCAGGCTGCTTCACCTGCACTTGGTTTTTCATTGTTAGATTTTTTTGACGATGACGTGCTAATTTATAAATGTGGAAGTCAAATCTATTAAATAATCTTCACTTCAACAAATCTTCAAATTTGTCTTCACAAAGTATTTTTTCTCTTAGCCTTTTCACTGAACGAGCCGAAAATGACATGTAATCGCAGCCAGACCTTTTGTTATTGCTATAAGATCACCCAATTCAAATCTTAATGTTAACTGACAGAGTCTTAATTACGAGGTGTTGACTGGAATATATCGGAGGTGCTTTATATTACATTGGGGAATGTGTTCATCAGTGGCTTTTCGCCCAAGAATATGCATGTGGTGAAAATTGGTGCTACCCATTCTCGATGCCTAGACAGAAGTCTACAAAAATAACACGTTCCCTATCACTGATGGTTACAGAACTTCATTCTTGATTATTCCGTTTAAAACCAAGAACATCTCTCAGATTATCGGAGAGATGAATCATATCTTTCTCAATGGGAGAGCTTATATGCGGAATAGTTGAATTTGAAGCCACTATTTTTACGAGCAGAGATTTTCTATTGATAGCACGACATAAATCAGTCGTACTACCATATTCCTTGTATTTTAAGGTGAGATGCGGGTATATATCAGAGTTAAGTGATTTTATTCATTCCTCTATCTTGCCTTACTCTGACCAATCGTTCGGTTAAACTTTTATCTCATATGTGCCATCCTTTCTCAGCATATCATATGGATTTTCAAGAATACAATTAACAAGAGCAACTTCATGCCTTGCCTTGAATTTGATGGTGGGAAAGAATTTTGTCCAAAAGTCACTTGTTTTGTTGGGTCAGAGACATTAAATATGAATGTCACATAAAATCATTAGGCATTTTGAACATCTTCAGCGGTAATCCAAGAATCGAAATCATAGTTATACCCAAGCCAGCGAACTAGCAACTGTCTCTTCCCCGTGCAAGTTCGACTCTTCCATATCTTTTGAATTTGATGCATTCATGTTTTCTCAACTTTTGTAATTCATACTCGTAAAACCCGCTCAAAATCTCGTCATTTTTCATATCACATATACGATACGTTACAGGTTTAGTGTATAAGACTTTTAACACTTTACAAATTCAGTCGACTACGAATAATCTCCTTTTCAAGAATATTACTTGTCTTGATCGTGCTATCAGAGATTTTCTATTGATAGCACGACATAAATCAGTCGTACTACCATATTCCTTTTATTTTAAGGTGATATGTGGGTATATATCAGAGTTAAGTGATTTTATTCATTCCTCTATCTTGCCATACTCTGGCCAATCGTTCGGTTAAACTTTTATCTCATACTAGCTGTTGGGGTGGCGCTTCGCGCCACCCCAACACCTAGTTGGTGGGGGCGCTTCGCGCCCCCCCAAGCCCCCCCGCGCGCGTAAGTCGTTACGCGCCATAATAGTTACGCGCCATTGTAGTTGTGTCCCTATGTCCCACCTGTGAATATATATATATATATATATATATATATATATATATATATATATATATATATATATATATATATATATATATATATATATATATATATATGGTTTTAACTACGTAAAACTTGCGAATATACAACATTCTTTGCTGTCCCATTGTCTTTGCATATAAATAGATTGTCAGGTTTACCGACTCTTGAACATGCAACATATAATGGTCCATGGGAAAACAATCTGTATTCAGATCTATACCTCATGATTCTAATGATTGCCCTTGAGCTTTGTTGATGGTGATTGCTAATCGACCATTCCCTGTCCCGGTGTCCCGGTCGTCATTTATATCCCCCTGTTTCCCCCGGTGTCCCCGTTGTAGTTGTGTCCCTGTGTCCCGGTCGTCATTTATATTCCCTGTGTCCCGGTCGTCATTTGTATCCCGGTGTCCCGGTCTGTATATACATTCGTTTTTTAGTTTTGTTTTTCTCCTTTATTTTTTTCCTTTTTTTTTCTTTTTTAGTTTATTTAGATTTTTAGATTTTTTAGTTTTTTTTATTAGTTTTTAGTTTTTTTTTTTCTTTTTAGTTTTTTTGTAGTTTTTACCTTCTTTTTAGTTTTGTTAGTTTTTTTTTTTACTTATGTCCTGGTCGTCATTTATACTCCCTGTGTCCCGGTGCTTTGTTGATTGCTAATCGAACATTCCTTTTGTCCTGGTCGCTTTCTCTTTGAGTGTCGTCATTTATTTTTTTCTTTTTTAGTTCTTTTAGTTTTTACCTTTTTTAGTTTTTTTAGTTTTTTAGATGAAAATTTTTTTAGTTTTTTCCTTTTTTTCTTTTTAGTTTTTTATTGGTTTTTACCTTTATTTTAGCTTATTTTTCAGTTTTTTCCTTTTTTTTAGTTTTTTTTATTTTTTATTTTTTTTATTTTTTTACCTTTTTTTAGTTTTTTTAGTTTTTTTAGTTTTTTAGCTTTTTTACTTTTTTTATTAGTTTTTAGTTTTTTTTGTAGTTTTTGCCTTTTTTTAGTTTTTTCAGTTTTTTTTTAGTTTTTTATTGGTTTTTACCTTTATTTTAGCTTATTTTTCAGTTTTTTCCTTTTTTTTAGTTTTTTTTTAGTTTTTAGTTTTTTTAGTTTTTTACCTTTTTTTAGTTTTTTTAGTTTTTTTAGTTTTTTAGCTTTTTTATTTTTTTTGTTAGTTTTTAGTTTTTTTTGTAGTTTTTGCCTTTTTTTAGTTTTTTTAGTTTTTTAGCTTTTTTATTAGTTTTTAGTTTTTTTTGTAGTTTTTGCCTTTTTTTAGTTTTTTTAGTTTTTTAGCTTTTTTATTTTTTTTATTAGTTTTTAGTTTTTTTTGTAGTTTTTGCCTTTTTTTATTTTTTTCAGTTTTGACGTCACCTGATCCAGTTTTTTCAGGTGACGTCACCTGATCCACGATCCACAGATCCACAGACAACTTATTTTTATATATATAGATGTGCCATCCTTTCTCAGCATATCATATGGATTTTCAAGAATACAATTAACAAGAGCAACTTCATGCCTTGCCTTGAATTTGATGGTGGGAAAGAGTTTTGTCCAAAAATCACTTGTTTTGTTGGGTCAGAGACATTAAATATGAATGTCACATAAAATCAGGCATTTTGAACATCTTCAGCGGTAATCCAAGAATCGAAATCACAGTTATACCCAAGCCAGCGAACTAGCAACTGTCTCTTCCCGGGCAAGTTCGACTCTTCCATATCTTTTGAATTTGATGCATTCATGTGTTCTTAATTTTTGTAATTCATACTCGTAAAAACCGCTCAAAATCTCGTCATTTTTCATATCACATATACGATACGTTACAGGTTTAGTGCATAAGACTTTTAACACTTTACAAAATTCAGTCGACTACGAGTAATCTCCTTTTCAAAAATATTACTTGTTTGATTGGTTCAATGTGTATTACCAACATTAAATTTCTTTTTCAGAGCATATTCATTGGAATATTGTTTTAAAAAAAAGTCGAGTGTATTGTTATTATGATGAGCTTCAAGAGGATATGATCGGATAAGGATCGAGGGCGTTGATTATAAATCAAAATGATTTTATCTAAATCTCGAACAAAAGCAGCAGCATTTTTCAATGTACAATATCTCTAGATTACAAGTCGAATTGTTCTTATCAAGCGTTCAATGAATTCTGCTTTTGTAGGACTATGACTTTGATAGAGTCTTATTTTATGACCAAATATCAAAAGATCTAACATTTTCGGTTAGCATGCTAAGGGGGGGGGTGATGATTAAAAGGTATTAACCGGAAATATTAAAAGGTCTTAAGCAGCTTTGATAGAGTCTTTTTTTATTGTCAAATATCAAAAGATCTAAGGCTCTCCGCACATAAATCATTAAAATGAAATTTGCATATTAATTCTTTTTTTTGGCTAAATGGCTTTCTCTTAGTTTTGATCAGACGATTTTGAGAATTAAGGGGTGGGGAAGGAGGCCTAGTTGCCCTCCAATTTTTCGGTTACTTAAAAAGGCAACTAGAACTTTAAATTTTTAACGAACGTTTTTATTAGTAAAAATTATACATAACTTGAGAATTAACTTACGTAACAAACTTCTATATTCTTATAATTTATTATGTATATGAGGAGGTTTGTCCCCTCGTTAATACCTCGGTCTTTACTCTAAAGCTTAAGTTTTGTCCCAATTCTTTAAGAATGACCCCTGAATCAGAAAGGCCATAGAATAAATAGTTGAAATTATAAAAAATACTTTAGTACAAATAACAAGGTATTTAGGAGGAGAAGAACCCCTCATATGCGTAATAATCTCTGTTCGTTTTAAGTTATAATGCTACTCCTTACTTTCAATTCAAAAACTTTTTTATGTTTATTTTTCATTGTTTTTTTTTATAGTAATCTAGAAAATTGTGCTCCCTTTTCATTGAATTTCTCTTCCCCCATGACATATTTATCCAAGGAAAGATCCTCCCACATAGTCCCCTCCCCCTCCAAACCATAAAAATCCACCTGAAAACGTCTATACACTTCCCAATAACCATTACTGTATGTAAACACTGGTCAAAGTTTGTAACTTGCCGCCCCTCCCCCGGGGACTGTGGGGGAATGAGTCATCCCCAAAGACATAGTTATTATGGTTTTCGACTATGCTGAACTAAATGACTTATCTCAAAATTTTGATCCGTTGACTTTGGGGAAAAAATGAGCGTGGGAAGGGGCCTAAGTGCCCTGCAATTTTTTTGGTCAATTAAAAAGGTCACTAGAACTTTTCATTTCCGTTAGAATGAGCCCTTTTGCGACATTTTAGGACCACTTGGTCGATACGATGACCCCTGGGGAAAAAAAACAAATAAACACGCACCCGCGATCTGTCTTCTTGCAAAAAAATACGAAATTCCATATTTTTGTGGATATGAGCTTGAAATTTTTGCAAGAGGGTTCTGTTATATACTGAATGTGATGGCGTGATTTTTGTTAAGATTTTATGGCTTTTAGGGGGTGTTTCCCCCTATTTTCCAAAATAAGGCAAATTTTCTCCGGTTTGTAACTTTCGATGACAAAGACTAAATTTGATTAAACTCATATATTTAAAATCAGCCTGAAAATTCGATTCTTTTGGTGTATCTTTTAGTATCAAAATTCCGTTTTTTAGAGTTTCGTTTACTGTTGAGCCGGGTCGCTCCTTACTACTGTTCCTTACCACGAACTGTTTGAACCTATAGACTGTATGCTGTCTCTATAATGATTAAATAAAAAAACAAGTTTTTTTAACTGAAAGTAAGGAGCGACATTAAAACTTAAAACGAACAGAAATTACTCCGTATATGAAAGGGGCCTTTCCCTCCTCAATACCCCGGCCTTTACGCTAAAGTTTTTCACTATTTTAATAAGTAGATTTGAGAGAAAGAGTCAAACTTTAGCGCAAAGAGCAGGGCTTTGAGGAGGGAACAGCCCCTTTCATATACGGAGTAATGCTACTGCCATTGTGACTGTGACTGTAAATACTCAGGCAACTTCTACAATTACAATTAAAACTATATAACTAAATCAAAAGAGTTTAACTGAATCCTATTTGTCAAAATGGAAAGTGCATCCAGTTTGTCAATAGGACTTATCTGCAATAAATCGTGAATAGCAAAAGTTATTATAGTGTGGATTTCATTGAATATTGAGGGAGGTGTCGAAAAAAAGAAAAACACCATCTAAGTGGTCAAAAGGGCGTATCTGAACGTATCTCTATTGATCTCAGGAACGGCTATGGTTATTAAGTTGAAACTTTCCTGGAATGCTAAGGAGGGTGTTAAGGAAAATCTAAACACAATATACACATATATATATATATATATATATACATATATATATATATATATATATATATATATATATATATATATATATATATATCCAGGTTGTTAAAACGGAATATCGGCATAACAACAATATATATTAAGGTTGTCAACACGCCATTTTCGAAACAAACTGCTAGTTTGGAAGGAAATTAATGTTAATCTGTCCCCTCTTTTCTTCTTCTTGTTATTAAAGTGGGTATTGAGTCCCGGTTATGCCTGGCAAGGGTCTCTCCTCCCAGGTAATCCAGGAGGTCATGTCCCCTCTCATTTGTATTTGAGCCTCCCCTTAGTATGTGAAGTGCATTGCCATCAAATGATGATGCTAAAATTTCGTTTCTGCAAAATTCAACCAGTTTTCTTTATCTTCGCTGGTGGGGTCCTATCATCATGAGGTATATAAAGCACACTAAATACTACATGTTCAAATCTTAATATATTTCTAATCACTAAAGCTTCAAAATCCCTAGAACAGTAATTAGATTGTCTATGTTTTTGGAGTTATAAGTGCAAGCACTAGGAGCAATGCCTACCTTGTTATGTGTATCCATTTTGGTGTACTTAAAATACTCTTTCACTTGATTTGCAATGATCCCTCCAGCAATGATCCCTCCAGCACCAGTGCTGTAAAGGTTTGTCTTCTTGCCAACAGTCACGCAATTTTGCCTGAAGCACCCTGACAACGATGCAAATTGGTCTGCCAACAATTTAGTCTCTTTGTCTTACTTGCTGATATTGAGAAAAACACCAAAGCTGTGAAGAAGGTGCCGACTCGTCATCTATTGTGGGTGACGAGCGGTATATTTTATTGTGTTGTATGTTCTCAGGGTTTTCTGACACAGCTCTTTGATATGTATATGTCCCATTATAAGAATTGGAAGTTGGAACTTGCGGTTCTCAGTTTGTTAAACCTGGTCCTTGTCAACTAAAGTGAGTACATCTAATGTAAAGGGAAGAGACACAAGAATGAGGATCTTTCTTGAAAGACACGAGAATCTTTCTTGACATCTTCCGTGACCTGGTTGTACTTATTTTCCCCCGCTCAGGAGACCCATTGTAGGGCCCCATAAGTCTAATTCACTTTTCCGGTGGACTACACCGAGGTTTTTCCTCAGAAATTTTTCTTAGGATGTGCATCATCTGGCGTTAGAGCCTGGTATTCCAGTTTTGTGCCATGCATCACCTCGATTTACCCATGCAGCCGTATTTTCGTCCCAACCTCGGACCCTGATTTAGTCTCCTCTAAACATGTGGCAGAATATGCCCAGACTGAAAATGATGCCCCGTCGGATTTTGTCATCGAGTGCATTATTAATTCATTGTTCATCGTCAGGTTTCAAATTTATGCAGCGACTGATCACCACCGTAATTGGGATAAGTTTGGCAACCTCCACGAAGCTTGTTTGTTCCTCGACCGCCAGAATACGCTTTTTCTTACTCTTTTCGTTTCCTATTTTCTTTCGCACCACAATTCCGGAACCATTAATGATGATAGCAACTCTAGGGATTATCCTCCTTCTCAATCCTAGCCCTTTTGACAATTGGCACCCCTTTAGATTTGGTATTATTTGATTTATTTTGTTACAGGGCTTGCCTACCCCTTATTTTCCGTTTCTAAAGGGGCCTTCTTCAATGGTGTCCAGAACCCTCAATAAGGCTTTACCCTTTCCTTGGGATAGTACCAACCACAGGCTTCAGACCATTTTGGGCAAGTAGTTTTCAAACCTACCGCTCGTCGGTCTTCGGCATTAGACAGTACTCTATCCTCTGATACTTGTGATAGAGCGACCTTCTTTCATTTCGGATTACTCTCTATTTTGAATGCCTATTGTTTCTGTTTTCTTCGGACTCCTTCTCAAAGGTCTGAATCTGAGAGGCTTTTTCTGTTACGAGTGTTAATTCAGACGAATCACCATACAGCAAAACATCTGAGTCTACACTCATGTCTTATGGGGAATGATGATCCGTGATTTTACCAAACGAATCATCATTACAATCCATATAATTGCAATAAAAAAAAATCTTGCTAGAACTTAAGCCCCTGGCTTCAATTTTACCATGGAAAATCAACTGGATAGCCTGCGGATATCAGCGTGTCGTGATGCCTTGGTAGAGTCTCTCGCACGCCATCCAGGCCTCTCCTCTGGTTTGCCACCCAGAGCATATCTGTAAGATGCGATATTATTCGCCAAATGATGGAAGATCCTCCAGCTTGGATAGAACAGGTTTGGGCCCCCTCACTTGGTTTGGTTTTCGGCAGGAACACAACTAAGTTTTGTCCAATGTACCGTTCCCTCCCCTTTCTTCCAAAATCATGCATTCCCCCACCCCAAAACAAAATGTCAGTTACATTAGCCTGCCCTAGCTTAGTGGCATATCCACAAATGTACTGTCTCATGGCCAGACAATTAGCAGGGCGAGTAGTGGCTGAATGGCGACTGAAATTAGCAGTATTGTGCTCCTATTTGGAAATAGGTAGAACATGGTTCACTACTTTCAGGCACACCACGTGAAGGTTGTTGTCACGCACTGGGGGCTTCTTACACAAAAAGTTGTATTGGAGGCCCCCATCTTTATTCGCTGATATAAAGCACAGATTAGACCTTGATTGCTACATGTAGTTATATTTTCTAAGAATGATTTTATAACGGGTTTAACAGGCAAGAGAAAGAAAAAAAGATTATTATTGTGAATTTTGCAAAAGTAAAATGAATACAATCCAGGGTGTTAGTCCCCTGCTTGTCTTTTTCATCACGGTAAAATAGAATTATTTTATTACTGGATCATTTCAAGTGACCTATTGCAACTGGGAGAGCAAATTTGAGAGCATTTCGAAGGAAAAAAAAAACTGTCACAGGAAGGCGCTAACGATGCAAATATTTCTTGGTGCCTTTAATACTTAAATTTCCTTTATTCATTGAAAAAATCTACTAAATGCATAGAGGTTTACTGCTCATGTACGCACAGAGGTGGACAATTTGACATTCTGCCCCTACGTAATATTGAGGTCTGTCATTTACATTGTAATATTTTTCTTTTTCTTCTTCTTTGTGTTTGCCTATATGAAGACGCTAATACATAATTATCCACATAACTCCTGGGCCTTCTGCAGCTGGGATCATACCCTTAGCCGATTTTTACCAACCACATATAAATATATTAAAACACCACCGATATATTAAAACACCACCGATAAAACACCACCTATAATGTGTTGTTTTCTTCGAGGACAGCCAATATGTGACTCACTTTTACGCTCACAGTATTACTCACGTAGTAAGAAATAATAGTAGGATAAAATTTGTTCATAACACAATACACATACAATACCACACTATACTAATCCCCTAAAGGCTCATTGGCCTGTAAAGTAGGGAGAAGACAGTTATACGGGTTACCAGAGCCATTCCTATGGTTAAAGGCACCCTGGGAAAAATTAATTACAGTAACCCCCTTCCGACACAACTATGAGCAAAAAAGGCTAAATCAAAGTGAAAAATCTGATCAAAGTGGGCATTCCCCAGCCAGGGTGCTTTCCAGCTGCAGCGCCCGGGGCAGCTAACCCGGTTGACCCCTCCCTTAGAACGGCTGTGCGGGTAATTTTCTAAATGAAAACTATACACTCATGGCTCAGCTTTTTGCTTATTATTAATCTTTGAATAAGCAGGAAATACTAATATGGAAGATGATGTTAGTTATGATCTCAACAGTTGGTGTATTAGAGTTTTTCATATACAGATGAATCATAATGCTAAATAAAGTCAATTTGAAAAAGGACTTCTTCCAACTTAAACTTAATAAGAGGATTTTTTATTGAGTATTGATTATTTGTATCTTTAAAATATTTATGGAAAGAGCACTGAGCGGGAATTGATTAGCGGCCGCCCGCATGGCAGATGAGCCTTGAACCATTGAACCTGCGATGATCGAATGTGAAATGTTTGAATATGTATAGTGTGTGAGCAGTTTAATTTGCTCTGGATTGTGAATTTATTTTTATACATTGGGGAGACGGAGGACAAAATACAGTTCAAGCTTAACTCTGGCTACTTAACATAACCTAACTAACTTAACATAACTATAAAAAGACATGCTTTCATTCTATTTGAAAACTAACATTCATTGAGAACTTTACAGAAATTGAAGAGAAAAACAAGAAAAAGTGTGCTTCTTCATCTTACATTTCTGAGTAAATTATTGGGCCTTGGGTCACAGAAAACATTGCAAAACCTGTAGTTAGGGACCGGAAGAATAATAGTAACCAAAACTCTAAAATAGAAGTTTTAATAACGAAAAAAAACAACAACAAGAGAATCTACTTTTTACGGTGATTCAAAATATTACGTAAATGAGACACGTGGATCACATTCGCCACCCTGACTTTAGGGTGATTTTTAAGTTATTTTTTTTGCGCTTAAGCAAGGTGTGGGAAACTTAGCCAAAAGCCTTTCTTTGTAAGCCACAGAATGACCTGCTATAGAATCACTTGTCAACCTTTTTAGTTTCAAGACTACTGAAAAATAAAGTCAGTCACCTCACGACTACTTTATAATAACCATTAATTTGAGTGTAATAATCCGCTTTCGTTGGCAGTGCAAGTAAAGAGCAATACGCCTTAATGTGTTATTTATTTGGGCACTCTGGCACACGAAGTAGTGATCTTAAAAACATTGGAGGAGGGCTCAATCAATTGGAAATTGAAAGTTCTAGCGCCCTTTTGAGAGCCATGAGTGATGGCTCTCAAGATCCTTTTTATCTTTTTTATCTCCTCCATATCCTTTTTTGCACTTCGCCCATAAACCCTAAAGGCAAGTGATCAGAATTTTTAGAAAGTAACTTTGTTCAAAATAGTCGAAAGTAAGTTACTTGGCACCCCTGGGTAAAAGTCGTAAATAGTCCAAATTTCCAATGGTTTAAAAATAAGTTTTTTTTTAATGGAAAAGTGAGGCTTTCATGCTTATTGGTACTAGGAAAAATAAGTTTTAGTTTTGGAGAAGTCCCATGGTCCTGGTGGTTTCGGCATTGAATACTATATTTTAGGCATTTGCGTGTTAGAATTACGGAAGCCATTAAACCTAGATTAAAGGAACCAAACAGAAGTTCGGAGGATGAAAAAAGACTTAAGGGACTCCAAGAGTGATACAGGTGAGAAAGGACTAACAATGTGAGAAGGCGCTAAATGAAGTCAGAAGAAATTAAATCAACTCGATAAAACTATAACTATCGAAAGGATAAAAAGGAAGTCGATGGCACAAACGAAATAATGAAGATACTAGCCCCCTCCTCCGTGTTGTTACACCTGGGTTTTTTTTTCTGTGGATCTCATATTAGCAAGCTGAGATCAAACACATAACACCACCTAGTGTTACAACCTTGACTTAGAATTTCATTTCCAAAAATCTTTTACATGGCAAAAATTTCTAGAATCTCATTCTGAAAGCATAGACAAATTTGAACGTTCTAATAATTTAAACTTCATATATCTCCAATTTTAACAGCGAAAGCCTTTTTATATCAGGAATATTTAAATTTGTAATAATTTTAAAATTTTGTTTTCTCAAGTCAAGCCTTTACTATGCAAACATTTTTCGATTTTTTAACAATTTATTCTTCCTAGTTTTACAATTCTGATATCGAAGGCATTTTTTATAAAATGGATCTTTATTTTCTTAAGAATTTTGCAGCTTTAACTCTTTTTGATTTAGTTTTCTCAACTAAAGTCTTAATCACCCAACATACTTGATTTTAAAACAATTTTGACTTCTTACTTATCGAATTTTAATAGTAAAAGCCTTTTTATAACAGGAACCTTTATTTTTTAAAGAATTTTGGAGCCTTTACTCTTTAGTATCTAGTCTTCTCAAGTAAGTCTTTGTTATGCATAAAATTTTGAATTCCAAACAGTCTTTAACTTGCAGAAATGAAAAAGTTAGATCCTAGATATTTTTACCATGCAAAGGTTTTTGACAATGAAGTCCAAAATTGAAGATAATGCTACTACAACTAGTACTAGGTGATTTGGTGGTGATGTGAGTGTTGATCTGATGTGGTGTTGATTTCAGATTGCTTATATGAGACCCACGGTTTGATTCCGTGCGTAATCGCAGGGAGGAGGGCTTCCAACTGTCGTTTACCGCGTTTTCTTTTTTATGACGGTTTCAATATCTATATTTTCTTCTGAGTTCATTTAGTTTCTTCTGACTTTCTACAGTCCCTTCTGACCTTGTTAGTCTTTTCTCGCCTATTTATCACGCTTGGAGTTCCTTAAGTCCTTTCTGATCCTCCCGAATTCTGTCTGGTATTCTTGGCTTCCGATATCCTAACATGTATTATTTAAGGCCTAAACCACCAGGACCAGGAGACTTTTCCTATGCTAAAACTAATATTACCAAGTACCCCTAAATTGTCCGATTGTATAAACACAAACTGAAAATAGGCCCCTCCTGTTCACATGAATTATAATTAAACAAGGATAAAATATATATATAACACTCCATGCTATTATAAAATACTTTGAAAGGGTGTGGCCAAAAAAAATAAGAATTTCATATTACATTAAAATAAGGGATTCGGGAAAAATTCACCCAAAGGTCGCAGGCTCCCTCAGCCTGTTTGTATAGCAAAGTAAAACTTTCTTAAGTAAGCTGAAGTTTGGAATAAATGCTAAAGGGAACATTTTACATCACAAATGATTCTTACATAGAAGGCCTCGAAGAAATGTGATATTAAACTTGCGCAAGCTAAATTGACAGTTTTCAATCTGTTTACGAGAAATTTGAAATTTGAGTAGAAAGAAACCAGACATCTGTCTATCTTCTTTGAAAAATAGTTTGGAAACTATGACATATCAATCTTGCTGGAAAAAATTACGTACAAGACAAGTGGACGGACGGTTTAGAAAACCACAACTCAATGCAATTAAACCGACCTATATATGATGTGCTTTAGTCCTAAAGGGAAACGAAAGAATTGTAGGTAAGCCATTTATGATAAAAGAAAGAAAAATGTAAAATTTCCGCGTGTAGACAGATAAAACAATCAAAAACGTCGTCGACCTAAAGATAAGACCGCAAAGGGCCACGGTAAAATGTACGAAAATTTGTAGCCATGTAGATCTAAACATGTCTTTCTACTTCTAGGGGTGATTCGCCACCCATTGGAATTGTGACTTACAGGCTAAGAAGTAATTGTTAACTATTTGGAGTGCACTGTATGCCTACCGTAACCTATTCTTTATATTATTCAAATATATTGTAGTTATAGTTATATATAACTATATAACTATATATACTATATATTATATATATAGTTATATATGTAGTTATGTAGTTATATATTCTGCATGAGAATATTAAAAATACTCCCTTTTAAATTCTAGATGAATTTGGGATAAATCATTATCTAAGACGTAAAATTTAAAACTATAATAAGAATTCAACAAAGTATTTGTTGTCCCTTCCTCCTAACTAGGTTTTTTTTTTATTTTATGTTTGATTTGAAAGAAAATGCCAATGAGCTGAGTTTGCAACGTAAAACTAAATTTCATGAGAACAGGCACTTTTGAGATGGCCCTGAGGTACCCTATTTGGGGGACGCTAATTTTAAATATTACTTTTGGAAAAGCAAATTCTTCTATTTTCAAGAGTATATTTGAAATACTAAATTAGAAGTTAGAATCCTAACTGCCAAAGCAGAATTTCATATGATCAGATTTCATTCAAAACCACAATCTAGAATACAAAATCCAAAACCATGCTTTTTTTTTCTTTAGTTTTTAGATAAAAAAGGGTTTAGTTTCATCTGTCAACGATTCAAAATAAACTCTTGTACAATAATTAATCGTCAAATATTACTTAATCCCCCTCGCGCCAACAGCCTTCATTTTTATTAGAAATAATCGTCCAATATTCTAAATACAAGTTAGTGATCAATCACAAGACAAAAAAGAAATATATGTATCATTAACCTACTAACATTAAAAAAAACTTAATATGAAACTAATTACGAGTTGTCTTACGATCCGTAGCAAAATTGAGATGGCTAATTTGGCGTTAAAACATTCAATTGTATGATCAGCCGCATAAACCGTTGTGTATATTGGCTATGTTGATGTGTAGCTAGTCATTTTTCTGACGTGAGGAAGCTATATTTACAACAGTTATACGGTAGGGCCTTTTTTTTTAGAAGATTTGTTTTCCTTTTTTAACGTCAACCGGAAAAGTGCAAGATTGTTCACCCTCCCCCCTCCCCCCAGAAGAATCAGAGAATATTTTACCTGACAAAGTCTGTAGGGTCACCTCCAAGAAGGCTAGCTTGAAAAAAGGAAAAATGTGAGCCCAAAATAGACTTTTTTTTCTTGTTTTAAATTACTGGACTGGCGAACACTATGGACTAATTTGATCTGCCAATCAGTGGTAAAGGGTGATCTAGTTGACAAAACTGTCCTTTTAGGCCCTTACTTTTAGACTGTTCCTGGGGTTTGTCCTAAAGTCCACCAAGAAACTTGAAAAGGGGATTGACTAACTGCTGGAAAAATCTGCTTACAGCATAACGTAATTTATTCCTTGTTAAATTAAATAATGAAAAAACACGTTTTTTTTTTAACTGCAAGTAAGGAGCGATATTAAAACAAAAAACGAACAGAAATGATTCCATATATGGAAGGGGTTGTCCCTTCCTCAGCGCCCCGCTCTTTACGCTACAGTTTGACTCTTTGTCACAACTCTACCTTTTAAAACATTTTAGCGTAAAGAGTGAGGCGTTGCGAAGGGGACAACCCCTTACTTGCAGTTAAAAAATAAACTTGTTTTTTATTTAATTTCTGAACGTTTTTGAATTAATGCATGTTTTGATTTTTTTTTTTGCTCACCGTACATGAATAAATAAAACGAAATTTAAATTTCGTCAATACCTCGCTCTTTACACTAAAGCTTGAATTTTGTCCCTAATCTTTAAGAATGACCCCTGAATCCCAAAGGCCGTAGAATAAATAGTTGAAATTACTAAACATACTTGAGCGTAAAGAGCAAAGTATTGTGGAGGAGACGAACCCCCTTATATACGTAATATTTTATGTTCGTTTTAAGTTTTAATGCTGCTCATTTCTTCCAGTTGAAAAAAATGTATTTATTTTCTCATTGTTTTTTAAATAATGCTAGAAAATCCTTCACCTCCTTCATGGAAATTCTCTTCCCTCACGATAAATTCCTCCATGGAAACATCCTCCCACATAACCCCCTCCCACCGACCCACCCCCAACCCAATGCGAAAAAGTTCCTCTGAAAACGTCTGTACACTTCATAATAACCATTACTATATGTAAACAATGGTCAAAGTTTGTAACTTGCAACCCCTCCCCCGCGGACTGTGGGGGATTAATTTCTCCCCAAAGACATAGTTATTAGGTTTTTGACTAAGTTGAAACGAATGGCTGTCTCAAAATTCTGATCCGGTAACTTTGGGGGAAAATATGCGTGGGAGGGGGCCTAGGTGCCCTCCAATTTTCTTTGGTCACTTAAAAATGGCACTGGAACTTTTAATTTCCGTTAGAATGAGCCCTCTCGTGACATTCTAGGACAACTGGGTCGATACGATCACCCCTGGGGAACAAAAAAAAAACAAAACAAAAAACAAATAAACACGCATACATGATCTATCTTCTGGCAAAAAAAAAAAATTCCGCATTTTTTTAGATAGGAGCTTGAAACTTTTAAAGCAGGGTTCTCTGATACGCTGAATCTGATGGTTTCATTTTCATTAAGATTCTATAACTTTTAGGGGGTGTTTCCCCCTATTTTCTAAAATATGGCAAATTTTCTCAGGCTCGTAACTTTTGATGGGTAAAACTAAATTTCATGAAACTTATAAATTTAAAATTAGCATTAAAATACAATTCTTTTGATGTAACTATTGGTATCAAAATTCTGTTTATAGAGTTTTGATTCGTTACCACGAACTGTTTAATTAGCTCAAGTATGCCACGGTATATTTTTCAACTCTGCACATTTGCCGGGGAGAATCAGATACGATACAAGCCTTTTTCGCCATCGAACTCTTAATTGACGATATCAGCTTCCGCGAACAAAAATTTTAGCTAACAAAAATCGTTTGCTAATAATTCCCCCAACCAAACAAATTGGACAGGAGATTAAAAAACCATCATTAGAAAAAAATTCAGCATAGCCTGTTAGACTAGCCTACATCAGACGATATCTGTAGGACACTGTCTAAAGAATATGTAACTGTAAGAACTAATAACAGTCCTGGATTCTCTATCAAAGTTTACTTTACTTATTTGCTTTAGTCGCGTGAAGACAAATGGTCCACGTGGCACAGTACTGGTTTCCTGATTCTCTTCCTCTAGCAGAGAGTGCAATGCGTGGTTGGGTGCAAATCATCCGGCACTTTCCGCCTTTTCCTCCTGATTTCTCCAGCTACCCCTTTGGTGCTGGGTAGACTTTGGCTGAGCTTACAAGGTCACACAGCCGACCCCAGTTTCAAATCAATCAATGCTTTGACACCAGGACTCCTTACAGACACAGGATATCAAGTGTTGCACTGTCAAAGTTCCTAGTTTAGAAACTAGTTATATAATTTTTAATATTGTACCTCAAATTCTTTGCGCCTCAAATCGGTTTCTTTCAGATATTCATTTAGAGTGGCAGATAGCCATTTTTGTGTGATTTTGGAGACTGAATTGTTAAACCAATAGTTTCTAATAGGACGGCTATTGTACAATATCTAGTGAGATCACTATTGTCGGAAAAGCTTCGACTAAAACCAGTTACGTCATCAAATGCCTATATATTTTTCAAATCCCAGTGAATGAAAAGATGTTGGATAATTTCCAAGCTAGGGGGTCAAAACCTTCAGGAATGGATTCAGAGCCAGAACTAGGTTTAATCTAATCTGTATGAAATGAATCTACATTTCATGTTGATTGCAAATACTTGACCATTAAAGAGTAATGTAGTTATTTCATTCAACTGAGAGTAAGGAGCAACATTAAAACTTAAAACGAAAAAAATTATTCCGTACGCAAGGGAGATTGTCCCCTCCTCAATACCTCGTTCCTCATGCTAAAGTTCTTTTGAATAAATTAAAATTATACTACTATAATTAAATGGCCTTAATTAAATGTCGTTTCAGAAGTCGTTTTTTAGGAGTTGGGACACTAGTTCAGACTTTAGTGAGAAGAGTGAGGTATTTAGGAGAAGACAAGCCTCCTGATATGCGGAATAATCTCTGTTCTCTTTAAGTTTTAATGTCGCTCCTTACTTTTAAAAGAAAGAACTTACTATTTAAATTTCATTTCTGATATTTTTTCAAATAATCCTGGAAAATCTGGCCCCCTATCCATGTAAAATTCCCTTCTCCAGAAAAAGTTTCTTACATTAAGAGTTAATCCTGTAAAAAATCCCCCCACTCGGAAAATACCCCCGGGACTATTCCATCCTTGCTGAAAACTTCCTCTGG
>NW_027062688.1:1705223-1772909 GCF_032884065.1 Artemia franciscana
CAGGATTTTGTGGGGCCCTTGAAGGCTTCTTCTGGGCCTCGCGGGTTTTTAAATAATCAAAGAAACTATTAGGTAATTAACGCTTGTATTGTTTAGCAAAAGTTCCTTACTATGTAACTTGCATCTGTGTCATGAAGAAGGTTTTAAAAAAGTGTCCAGATCGGGATTCGAAGGGATAGAACAGCGCTTAAATTTATTGAGGCATCAATACTTTCAATCCTGGTTAAATTTACACCGGAAAATTCATCCTTCCCCATCCAAAAAATATATCAAAACTATGCGTAGACAATGGGTAAATTTTATTACCTAAAAACATTTCTGCAAGGGATATGAGGGATATTTCGAGAGAAAACCAGGCCTTCCAATTTCTGGCATTTTAATATGGGCACTAGAACATTGTATTCCCATTCGAATGAAAGCTCTCCCAATATTCTGGGAAAACTGAGTCCTTACAATCATTTTTGGGAAAAACAAACCAAAAAATTTACATGTTTGGTCTTTTTTCTTGCAAAAAAAAATAACAATACAAAATTCCACATTTTGCACATAGGCTTAGGGTTCTCTAATACACTGAATGTGATGGTATTATTTTTTAAACTAAGATTCTATATCTTTCGAAGGGTGTCTTCCCCTTTTTTTGATAATCAGGCAAATCTTCTAAGACCTGTAGCCTTTGATAATTAAGACTAAATTTAACGAAACTTTCATATTTAAAGTCGGCATTATAAGCAGATTCTTTTGGTTAATCCAAATTCCGTTTTTAGAGTATCGATTACAATTGTGGCGGATCACTCCTTACTTACAGTTTGTTACCAGAACTGTTTGACAATTGTAAGTAAGAGGATCCTTGGATTATTATCAGATAAATTTATGAAGATTTTATTCCGCAAATTAAAATTTTGTGTATAACTATTGCACTAAGACTCAAAGATAAAATTTGAGTTGAATTTAGTACAAAACTTTGTGTGGTTTAGTTTTCGCTTAATGTGTTGCAACAATGTCGAATTATATTTGAAAATTTCCCTCCTTGAATTAGGCCTATTTGAGTATGAGATTCACTGTTTCATTAATTTTATGCGGCCAATAGACAGTTGTTATTATTAAATTGTGTATAAAAAAAGTCAATTGAAATCCATTGCAATTGATCGGCCTATTTTTATTTTGTGCTTCAGAGCTCAATGTTCTGTAATTTGTTCTTTTAGGGTACAGATAGAAAAGTTGTCAAATATTTAGCCTATTAGTTTCATGTAAGGTTAAATTCAAGACAAGGTAATTTTGGCTGCCTAGGTAGGGGGTTAGGCTAGGAAAATGAAATTTCCAGGGATGGATCTATGGACAACTATATCCTGGAAAGGTATTTTGAAATAGGCCTAGCCTACATACCACCACTTCTTCTCCCTCTAGAAGGGATTGACCTTGGATTACCTTAAAAATCTTTTTGTTTTATATAAGTGATATCTTGGAGGATAAATCTTCTACTTGAGTAAAGCACAAGAACATTGTTTCCAGCTTCACAACTTTATTAAAGTTTAATTTATGAGGCTCCAAAGGTCTGTAAAAGTGTTGGTAAAATTCTAGTTAATTGACTTCTTGCTATCTCAGAAAGGGTTTAGGTTAGGAAAATGAAACTTTCAGGAATGGGTCTATAGGCTAAAGTATGTCTCGGGAAGGTATTTTAAAGTACCCACCTTCACTCCTTCTCCCTCTAGAGGGCCCTGAAATTTACCTACATGACAGGTATATACCTATTGAATATTTGACAAAACAACACTTTACATTAATTTTTAGTTACTAGTTGCTTTTTCTCTGCCATTAGTTCTGAAAATGCAATTCCTGTTATTTGAGTAGAATTTTGAGCTATATTGATGTTTTTTTTTCAAAATTTAGGAAATGTATTTGCATATCTTTATAACCTTATAAAATGGAATTGAGCAAAGTTATAAAGCTGAAAACAATTTTGTTGTAGGGGAGAGGTGGGTACAGTGGCACACTTTCAGGTCAAAGCATCATAACTTTGGCAAATATTAACATTTTTGGACGATTTTTAAACTGTTGTGCAGGCAGTTTATTCTTCTACACTGGTGATTTATTTCACACTTCTTCTTTGAACCAGTTTTTTATGGAGTCATGTTTTCTGACAGCCGCTTTTTGCGCCATTGTTGCCAACTAGGCGGGAGCTATGGCGCACCCCATCTGGAACAGTGGCGCAATCAAACTGCTAAGATGAATATTTCGTTTAATGAGTAAGGAAGTACAAAATAATGAACTGAAAATACCTAAAAGATGAATACTTTGTACAATGAGTAAGGAAATTAAAAATAATGAATTGAAAATAAAAGAAGAAGGCACACTAGTTAATATTGTAAGCAGTCAGGTCAATGGGGAAGACCAGTTGCTCTGCCTGTCTTTCTGTGCCACCAGAAATATTTGGAGCAGGTAGTTTCATTTTGACACTCGACTTGCTGAAAGTATAATTTTCACTGGTCCTGATGAACTTGTAGAAAGGAACCATTCTCTTAATATACATGAGCTCAATGTCAAAGCTGGACTCAGAGAGGACTTTGCCCACGGAGTAAATTTTGTTCTTTTTGATCTCCCCCTTGCAAACAAGAACATAATCTCCAACACAGACTTCATCATCACACAAAAATCGTTTTGGTCTTCAAGGCCACAGTGGAGGCTTTCATCACGATCACAGCTACTATTGCTTTTTGTGGCAGAGTCACCAAAGTCATCATCAGACAAAGAATCAGAAAACAGGGTCTTTACATGACTGTTTCTCTTGAAATTGCAGTCAAATTTAGAAAAGTATCCAACAGCCCTGCCCTTTTTCTTAGGTTGGACATCCTGTTTTTTTGGCACTGGTTTTTGCACAATGGCTTTCTTTGTCTTGGGGTTAATCTTAGAAGTCTTGGCCTTTTTCTTTGCCTCCCTTTCCATAAATTCTTTCTCTAAAGCATCTTTCAGTGGGGTATCCATGACAATGATGGTTTTCTTCCTCTTCCAAGCTCCTTCTGGCAGCTTCCTGGGGAGCGCTCTTGGGTAGGGCCTTACAGCTTTGGGTGTAATGGCGGTAGGGGAGGCAGAGCTTGGACCCGCTTCATTATGACTATTCAATTCTTGCTCGACTTCTTTGGCCTCTGGAGCTGCACTGGGATTAAGGTCTGGTCTGTTGGTCACAGCTGATGCAAGAAAATCGTCATCTGTGAAAAGTAGGCGGTTGAAGGGGAAAATCCCAGTAGCAGCAAAGCCACTGACTATGTTTTTCTGTGTGAAGGAGAGTTGGGAGGCCTTTCCAACAAGTTGAGTGATGATAGAGATGCCAATTGTCTGTCCGGGGTTGCTGACCATCCAGTCATTGCAGGCAATGTTGTAGTAGTTTTTGAATGATTTGTAGACTGTTCTGTCCAGTGGCTGTAGCTTTCCTCTGGTGTGGGGTGGCAAAGTCAGAACCACTATCCCGTTATCTTTGCAGTACTGAATGGCCTGGATCGACACATGAGAAGAGTGGTTGTCTTCTATCAGCAATATGGGTCTCTCTTTTGTACAGTGGGTATGTTTCACAACGTGTTCAAGGACAAGCAGGAAGATGTCAGATGTCATCCATCCTTTGGCAGAACCGCCACTGCCTGGCACCATTCATCAACTGGGAGCCAAATCTTTTCCTTGGGAAGACAAAGTAAGGTGGCAAGAAATTACCTTGAGCATTGATGGTGCAGCAGACTGTGGTCAGTTCGCCTCGCTCAGCAGAAGTCACTTGGCCCACCTGTTTGTGCCCCTTGGGTGCTATCACATTTGGTGGTCTCTGCACTGTTGTTGCCCCCGTCTCATCTAACTTATAAATATCACTAGGCTGAAACTTAAACTTATTCATAACAGTCTCCAAGTTGTTATAGAACTTGTTTACAGTTGTTCTGTTGAATGCCGTGGCTCTGGCCAAGCTTGTTCCCTCTGCTTTGCGGATATACAGGTCTGGGAAGCGTTTCATGTAACTGTAATACCAGTCTTTCCCCATCATCTTTTTCTCATGCCATTGTTGATGGCACCTTCAATTGGTTAATCTTTGCAATTTCGAAAGCGAATCGGCGGACGTTGAGCCTTGTCAAACCATGGTGCATTTTGCATGCCTTTATCAAATAATCGTGAAGTTGCTGTTCAAGTTCATCAGGTAACACTTGACAGACTTGGTAATTTGGCTCAAATTTTAAAGTCAGCTTTTTATCGTCTGATGCGTTGCGAGCCTTATTTACATATCGACGGAGTGTTGTCTCTGGGATCTCGTATTTTTTTAGCAGCAGCCCGTTGTGAAAGCTTCAAATCCAGTACCGCGTGCACGGCAAGCTTCATACGCTCTGCTTCATTAGGCATTCTGCAAAAGACCAATATTTAATGTTTGGGGGATGTAGCCTTTGTTACTGAACTTCTAGAACTTGTAGCCTAACCTGAACCGAGCTTAACCTAGAACCCCAGCCTAACCTGGGCGATCGAATTCCTAGATTAGTTCTACTTAGTGGTCTGAAGGGGGGGGGGGGGACAGGATGTCCCACATTGGACTGGGACGAGATCATAAGAAATTACCCAAAATCTTTGGGGGCAGAAGCCTTAAACAGGGTGGTATGGAGGAGAAGTGTTCGCCAGTGTGTCAGGATTTCCATTTGTCCAAGATTTTATTTTTCAAAGCACTTAATCACATACCTCAAAAACTGCAATCGCCAAAAAAATTGAAAATGGCTGACGATCATAGACCATGTGACTGCCCTCCTAGTGCGTATTTTTTTAGAATTTAATCTAATTACAGGTGGCAGTGGGATCAAGTGCGCCACTGTAGCAGACTGCGCCACTGTAACCACCTCTCCCCTACTTCAATTAAGCAGAAGATTTATTTTGCAAGGTTTCACTTTTATATCACACATATTTTTAAAGGTCATCAAAGGTGAGGGCCCTCTAGAGGGAGAAGGAGTAGAGGTAGTTACTTCAAAATACCTTCCCGGGACATATTTTAATCTGTAGATTCATCACTGAAAGTTTCATATAACCTCATATCTTTATAACCTTATAAAATGGAATTGAGCAAAGTTATAAAGCTGAAAACAATTTTGTTGTACTTCAGTTAAGCAGAAGATCTGTTTTGCAAGGTTTCACTTTTATATCACACATATTTTTAAAGGTCATCAAAGGTCAGGGCCCTCTAGTGGGAGAAGGAGTAGAGGTAGTTACTTCAAAATACCTTCCCAGGAGTAGAGGTAGTTACTTCAAAATACCTTCCCGGGACATACTTTAATCTGTAGATTCATCACTGAAAGTTTCATATAACCTCATATCTTTATAACCTTATAAAATGGAATTGAGCAAAGTTATAAAGCTGAAAACAATTTTGTTGTACTTCAATTAAGCAGAAGATCTATTTTGCAAGGTTTCACTTTTATATCACACATATTTTTAAAGGTCAGGGCCCTCTAGAGGGAGAAGGAGTGGAGGTAGTTACTTCAAAATACCTTCCCAGGACATACTTTAGTCTGTAGATTCATCACTGAAAGTTTCATTTTCCTAACCTAAACCCTTTCTGAGATAGCAAGAATAACTCATATTATTGAGTTACCAATAAAGTGAACATACCACTCAGTGCATTTTTTATGCTCTTTATGAATATAATAATCACTTCTATTGCAACATCAAATTTAAGCACTTTTTGACCTAACCCAACCTAACCTTATTACAAATAGCCTAGTTTTGGCACTGAGAAAATGTAGGCTAGTATTATTTTACCAAAAATGAACAAGAAAACAGGGCTAGAAAGCATAGTATTATTTTGTCAGAAAACAACCAATAACTCATACTTTAATTTAAAATTTCTCATTTTTTAAGAGCCCAAAGGGTGCTTAAATTTGAATTTGCAATAGAAGCAATTATCATATTTGTAAAGAGTATAAAAAAGGAATTGAATGGTATGATCACTGTAATTGTAAGTCAATAGCCTAATATCAACTGTCATATTTTTACCAATTGCATTTTCAAAGCTATAACCATTGACAGGGGCATAGCTCCATTGGCTGGGGTGAGGCAAGAGGGGGTCCATAGCTGGATAGTCAATGGGCATTGACTATCTTTTTGGGGAAAGAAGTATTACAGATAGTAACTTACTGCCAACTACAACCTTCTACTTTATTCTAATAAAGATAAAATTAAAAAAAGCTCATAAATCCATGCCCCAGGGCTAGTGCCCCCCCTCCTCAAAAACCACCTATAGGGAAAGGGGTGTTGGTAACCTTGTGAATAACATAAGCCTAAATCTGTTTTAAAGATGTCTAAAAATCTTGATGATGCCATTCAAAATCTTTTCAATTGTTATATTTTCTCAAGAGAAAATCAAGTTTCTTTGTTAAAAAGACTCATCACAAATATGAGCCAAAGCTAAGGCTAGACCATTAATTTGATAGGACTTATTTTTTAATTTGGTCAAAGTTGAGCTGCTTTCAGTTTAAAAATTGTTTTCACTTCCTATTTTTGTTTTACTAAAAGAATCTATGGGAATCAAATACCTTTTTCAATGCACTCTTCTTCTTGTTCCATGTTATATTATATATATTTTTTTTAGGTTGGTTCTGAGCCAACAAAAGAAAGTCAGATTTATTAGCCTGGTGTAACCAAACAAAGCTGATACAAATTATATTTTTAATAATTCTAGAAAATGCATCAAAGTTGAGGATTGGACAAAGCTGGTTTTTATGGAACTAGTTAAGGAACTAGAAGTTTGGCCATCTTACATTACTTAGCCTACATATGTTCTTATTCTGAATTAACAATTTGCAGAATATGTAGCAGCCCAGTTGTACCAATCCTAGAACCACAACTGCATGTGCTCTTCCACCTGATGAGGGCAGGGATAGTGTGTTCCTTCCATATATCTTCAACAGCACATCTTTCTTAAAGCAATAACAAAGAAAAGTTACTATTTACCAAAGATTTTACTTGGTAAAATTCAAAAACATTACAGAATACATGATAAACAATTCACACACACTAAGCAAACATAATTTAAGTAGTGGATTCAGCTTTTCCTAAGAACGCCAGCAATCAGTTAGAACAGACAATAGTAGCATACTGTAAACAAGCTTTTGGGTAGCTGATGGTTATTGTATTATATTGGATTAGCAATGCTTCTTGTCTACTAAGGTCCGTGCGTTGGCCCTGCAGTGCATTCCTGCAGCATGATTTGATCTCTGGGTCCCGTATTAGCAAGCTAAGGTCAAACCCACTGCGCCACCACAGGACAAAGCTGATGGTTAGTTTTAATAACCTTGGCATTTTGAAAATCTTGTCAATTTTTCTTTATTTATGAAACTCAATGGGGCCATTGTATGGTGTTATATAGTACACTAGAAACACTATTTGGGTAACATTTTTGGAATTGAAAGGCTGGACTGGACCCATAGAGATCTTAGAGAACTAATTATGGGCACATTTCTAAACCAATTTTTTTTTTGTAGGTTTGACTTGATTAGGTAACCATAAAGTGCCACAGTGCAGTTTGGATTGTTTTTTCACATTAAAAAGTGAATAAAAAAGGGTATTGTCTAATGAAAAAAGACAACACCCCCCCCTGCAGAAATTCTTAGAGAATCCCCCTGGAAGTTTCCTTAAATTTGAAATTGCAACAATATTTTTAATTTAAATTATTCCAAAAAAATGTATGGATTATTAACTTACTTGTTGAGCATGGTTTGATTAAGAATCACCAGAAAATTGGAATGATTCTTGGCAACATTAATTAAGACTTGCCAGGAATGGCAATCACAGGGGGAAAGTTGAACTTTGAGTTTTGAAATTATCTTCCCCATTGTATCTTTGTTTTAAAAACGAAATCAGGAGAAATTAAGCAAAGTTTTTTTTAAAAGTAAATTAGGGTATAGAAAGTATGAATTTCTGGGGGGGGGGGGGCACTGATTTCTTTTATTTCTAAAATTCCCTTCACCAAACAAAGCTTGGTTTCCTAGTGCTGCATGTTAAAACACTAAACTACATCTGATTTGACCTATCTAGCTATAGTACAAATATTATCATCAAAAGCACCATATCTTATTTTTATGGCACTTGGTATCTATCAAGTGACATATAGCAATTGCATATTCTGTTGGTTGGTCTGTCTGTCTGTCCTGTTTTTGCTAGTTTAGGCACTTCCAGGTAAGCTAGGACAATGAAATCTGGCAGGCGTATCAGGAACCAGACCAGATTAAATTTGAAATTGTCGTTTCCCCAATTCAATCATGTGGAGAAGAGTGGGGGGATGGTAAACTGGAAAAAATAGAAAAATTAGGTATTTTTAACTTACAAATGGGTGATTGGAACTTAATGAAATTTGATGTTTAGAAGGCTATTGTGTCTTAGAGCTCTTATTTTAAATGTTGACTGGATCTGGTGACATGGGGGGGGGAACCTAAAATCTTGGAAAACGCTTAGAGTGGAGGGATTGGGATGAAACTTGGTGGGAAAAATAAACACAAGTCCTAGATACCTGATTGGCATAACTGGAACGGATCTGCTCTCTTTGGGGGAGTTGGGGGGAGGGTTAATTCTGAAAAATTAGAAAAAATGAGGTTTTTTAACTGACAAAGGAGTGATCAGATCTTAATAAAAATTGATATTTGGTAGGATATTGTGTCTCAGAGTTCTTATTTTAAATCCCAAACGGATCCGGTTACACTGGGGGTAGTTATGAGGGGGGACCTAAAATCTTGGGAAACACATAGAGTGTGGGGATTGGGATGAAACTTGATGGGAAAAATGAGCACAAGTCCTAGGTACATGATTGACATAACTGGAACGAATCTGCTCTCATTAGGTGAGTTGGAGGGGGGGGGGTTAATTCTGAAAAATTAGAAAAAATGAGGTATTTTTAACTTACAAAGGAGTGATTGGATCTTAATGAAATTTCATATGTAGAAGGACCTTGCAGCTCAGATCTTATTTTAAATCCAAACTGGATCCAGTGTCATTGGAGGGAGAGGGGGGGACTGGAAATCTTGGGAAATACTTAAAGAGGAGAGATCAGGGTAAAACTTGATGGGAAGAATAAGAACAAGTCCAAGATACATGACTGACATAACCCTACCAGATCCGCTCTCTTTGGTGGAGTTGGGAGGGGGGGGGGTAATTCAGAAAAATTAGAAAAAATGAGGTACTTGTAACTTAAAACAGGTGATAATGTCTTAATGAAATTTGATATTTAGAAGGATCGTGTGCTTTATCGCTCTTATTTTCAATCCCAACCAGATCTGGTGACATTGGGTGGAGTTGGAGGGGAAATCGGAATTCTTGGAAAACGTGAAAATTGAGGTATCTTTATCTTATGAATGGGTGATTAAATCTTAATGAAACTTGATATATAGAAAAATCTTCTGTTTCAGATGCTCTCTGTTCAATTTGAATTGGATCTGAGGACATAGGGGGTTGGAGGGGAAAAAAAGAAATCTTGGAAAACGCTGAGAGTGGAGAGATAGGGATGAAACTTGGTGAGAAGAATAAGCACAAGTCCTAGATATGTGATTGACATAATCGGACTGAATCCACTCTAATTCGGGGAGCTGGGAGTCGTTAATTTGGAAAAATTAGAAAAATTGAGGTATTTTTAACTTAAGAACAGGTGACTTGATCTTAATGAAATTTGATATTTAGAAGGAACTCATGTCTCAGAGCTCTTATTTCAAATTCCGACCAGATATGTTGATATTGGGGGAAATCGGAAATATTAGAAAATGCTTATAGTGGAGTGATTTGGATGAAACTTGGTTGGTAGAATAAGCAAATGTCTTATATACGTGATTGACGTAACCGGACTGGATACGCCTTCTTTGGGGGAGTTAGGGGGTATGGTTCAGTGCTTTGGCGAGTTTGGTGCTTCTGGATGTGATAGGACAATGAAAATTGGTAGGTATGTCAGGGAGCTGCATAAATTCACTTGATAAAGTTGTTTTCCCTGATTTGCCTATCTGGGGGCTGAAGGGAGAGGAAAAACTGAGGTATTTTTAACTTAGGAGTGGGTGATTGGATCAAAATGAATTTTGATATTTAGAAGGATGCCATGACTCAGAGCTCTTATTTTAAATCCTGACCAGCACTAAGTCTCTGATTTTCCTTTCAAATCAATCTGTTGATTCTTAGAATTTTGCTAGACCTCATACCATATGAGCTCTTGGCTCCTCTGACCCTGTCACAAGTGCCATTTGAGCTCTTAGCTCTTGTTCTTTTTGATGATTTCTTTTTCATGTTTTTCAATGAAAGATTTCTTGTTTTCAATGATTTTTTGCTTTTCAGTGATTCCATTATGGTCCTATTTGCAGAAGTTGAGGGTGTATTCATATCAGTTTTTAGAAGTTTTAAAACAAGAAAATTTAAAACTGACCTGATAGATTTTAGGAAGTAAAGGACTCTTAACATAATGTCAGTGATTTCAAAAAGAACAATCTGTACAATGTCTTTGTACAACCCCATGATAATTTAAGTGTTTATGTGGCCTGTGTGAAATATAGGCTATATTTGTGTGATACACAAAGTGACGTGGATCCACTTAAAGTCCAAGGCTTAATAGAGGATTGCACATATATGAGTGATTGATTTGCTCAAACATCAACTAAACAACAACAGCAACAACATGACTCTTTAACTATCAGGGGGAAAATTTGACTTGAGCAAACATGGCAAAACAGAAGTATTTTGCCACTTTGGAATTTGCCATTAACTAGACTCACCTATTTATTTGGTGATAAGTTTCCAAAGGTGGTATATTTGTATAAATTTTAATGCGTAATATTTTTGGAAGTGTAATGGACCCCTGTTTTTTTTGTGTTTTTATATTAAAAACAAGGATGGATCAATTAAAAAAAATTGCTTAAAGTAAAGAATAAAGTTGAAACTTAGAACAAACCCCATTTTTGAACTTTTTTCTTCATTTTGTTGTATGCGGGGGGAGGGGGGTACTACCCCCTCCTTCAGAAAACTCCCCCATGGAAAATGCCCATATGTTTCCCAATAATGGATATTATCTGTAAATAATTGATAAATTACAAAACTTAAAAAGGTACTTAAAATTCTACAGTAGTGTTCTCTGATTGTTTTGTTGATAGGGAGGGAGGGAGATACCCCAAACATTGCATTTTAATGCCAGAACATCCCAGCTCTCATTGAGCCATAAGATAAATACAGATTGAATTATAAGGCAGAGACAAGGGGAGGGTGAGGTAAAGATTGATTTAAAATCCCTTGGATTGTAACCAGGATTTTTGATTGGGGAAAAAAATAGACTCTAAAAAACAGATCAAAAATGTGAAATTGATACCAACTTCCCTAATGATTTCCAGGAATATTTTTGATCTAAGTTGTTATTATGAAAGTAAATAGTAACATTTAACACCAATTGAGCAGAATTATTCTGTGTATGAGGAGGATACCACCTTCCTTATCCACATCTCCATTTTATGGTTGTAGAAACTTCAGAGTGTGCTCATTAAGTCCAAGTGACTTGAGACCAACCAGCCATGTGGGGTTAATATTTACTGGAAGGGGGGGGGGGGGTAAACGCCACCCACCCAATAGGGGCTCTCAAGAAGGACACTTTCTAAAAAAAAAATGGAGAGGCTTTTGTATTGCTAATTTCATGGCCTTTTTTTAAAATTAAAGTCATCTTTGTGACAATTTAACCACTCCAGCATCCTTCTTTATGGTACCATATATAGCCTTAGGATGCATAGGCAGTCAAACTAAAAAAAAACAAAAAAACCACTAAACAATAGGTAAAGGCTTGTGTAGGCAAGATCTGGGATTCGATTGTCTTTGAATTAGTTTTTTATTAGCTCTAGTATTTAATTAGCTCTAGTATTTAGCTCTATCATTTTGATGGATTTTGTCTTAACAAGCACAAGAAAGGCAATGAGAGAACGTGGAATCAAGTGGGGAGGAAACAATTTCCTGGGCTTAGATTATGCTTATGATTTAAGCATTTTAGATGAAACCATGAGCAAAATGGATGAACTTTAGAGGTTTTGCAAGTCCAGGGTGCTAGAATACGTCGAAAAATTAATGTAAAGAAGACTAAGTTGCTAAAGCTAGGAATAAGTGAAGATGAAAAAGGTGACATTGAGTAACAAAAAGATTGATCAAATGGAAACCTTCACTTACTTTTGTAGTATTATTAGTAAAGATGATGGGAACAGTGAAGATGTTAAAAGTAAAAAGCCAGGGCTCAGGGTGTTTTTTCACAGTTGAAAAAAGTTTGGAAGAATATTAAGTTGATTCTACAAACCAAGATTAGAATGTTAGAAGTTGCAGTAATCAAAGTGGTCGAATATGGTCCTGAAGCATAGGAAGTTCAAAAAATGGATAGAGATTTGCTAGATGTTTTCTTGTCTGCCAACCATCTAGGGCTAAGTGGAAAGCAGGTCATCTGTGGTTGGGATGGAAGGATGTTGTAAAGAAAAATTAAAGGGGAATGGTAACTTCTTGGGAGGGTGTAAAGAGGGAGACTTTGAATACGTTAGGATGGAGGTAGAGTATTCATAGGTCTGTTGGCCTCTGGCGGCTTGGTGATGTGGTGAGTTGTTAGTAGTAGTAGTAGTAGTAGTAGTCTTTGTTAAGAGTGGTTTTGTAATCCTGACTTGTTGAAACAGATAAGGTGGGATAGAGGCTTATGCTTCAAAAGATGTTTTCAGCGCATGATTGAGGCTCTAGAGTTATGTCAGGCAGTTTTCCTTATCTAACAGTTTTCTTTACCTTCTTTTCAAAATAGCAGATATAATTGCTCAGTGACGGATTGCTAATGTGTCGCCTGTATTCAAGAAAAGGAAACATACCTGAGCTAAAAACTACTGACTTATTTACTATTGTTATTATTATTCATTTATTGCCTGTCAAAAAAAGAAACAATAGACAGAGCAATCACTAAAGATAAAACAAAAAAATAGACACACACATAATTGAAAATTCAAGTACATGCCAAAAAACTATTCATACTTTACATTAATACAAACAAACTAGCGCAAACAAATTGATTATCAGGGCTCATGAAAATTCCTTTGAAAACAGGCTAAAGATATGTTAACACCGATATTTGGGTCTGCAAAGTTATACATATGGATAATTTTATGCTTTCTTGTCCAAAGAGGCAAATGTAAAATATACGTGGCAAATTTGAACAAGATTGAATGTAGTTGCTTTTTAACTGTAATTGTTGAAAATTTCCAAAATGGAGCAATGTAAAGCAGATATGGCAGGGCTGTGGTATTGTAGATGAATGCTAGAAGGTAATGACTGAAGTGCAGTTTGCTTTTTACAATTCCAGCATATGAAATGCTAATTTTAGGCTCAACATGAAATTTTAGCAAATGGTATGTATATCTGATAGATGAGCCAGTTGGACGGCACAGAAATGTAATGTGGTTTCAGGTTTGATAATAGAACTATGCAGATTTAGGAGAGAAGTAAAAGGAATTCGCTAATTGAAAAGAACGACTTTGGTTTTCTCAGGATTGAAAGACAGTCCGATTTGTGACATGTTCATACTGGAGGATTTTAAATTCTTTTCAATGTTCTTAACTGTATGGCTAAGATTCAAGATGTTATCAGCATAAAAAATAAGAGATACATTGATTCTCTCAAGAATGCAAGAAGGAAAACATTTTGCCTGGGTGTCCAGGATGCCATTGTTGAACACGGTTGGGGAAGTGATAGCTCCCTATCTTATCCCTTTTTTAACAGGGATGGGATACTGAGAAATCATAGGCATATTTAAGGTATTCAAAGAGTTGGACCTTACACAAGAATTAATGCAATTGATAGATTTATGAAGAGCCAACTGCTGAGGTAAAGCAGGTAATACTATCGCAAGGCTCTTGCTTAATTCTATCCAGTTTTTGTGATCATTATATTGTTTTTCTTACAAAGCTTTACCCACTTCGTAAAAAAAAAATCTTTGAGAGGTTTGCATACTTTATTTTAGATGCTGTAAATTGTTGCTTTACCTTCTGTGATGGTATCATAACACCACTATTTAACAAATATATGGTTTTTATTTACTCACATCTTTTGAGTCTCTTAAAATAGAAAGCTGAAAGAAAATGCGATTTTTTCCTCAGACACGGTTTAATCCATCTCCTCTATTTGTAAGTGCAATTTTTGTTGTAGGCTACTATTCTTGCTTTTGATACATTACTCCTCCTGTGTTGTTGTATTGTGGGTTTAAATTAAATTATCATTATTTTTGTCATTGGAACAGTCTTGCTGTTTAGTTATTCTATATTCAGCACTAGTTACAAAAAAATCTTTCAATTTATTGTGATTTCAAACTTAGCTTGTGTTCAAGATTTTGTTTCAGGGGATATACAATTGTAAAATAGGTAAATAATATGAATAGTAGAAGCAATTACGAGCAAAATTGTAAACATTTTGAGATTTTGCACAGGGAGGGGAGAACCAGAATACACCCACCCTTCCCCATACCTGTTATGAACCACAAATTTTTTAATGATTTTTACATTTCTAGAGAAAGATTTAAGTATTCTTGACCAAGGTTTGACTTTCTGAGGGGAAATATAAATCGTTCATGATTCTTGCTAATTTATTTAGAAAAAAATACATTTTTGATTAAAGATGTTGAAATCCACCTAACATGTTTTAAATAAAAAAGTAATCTGTAAATGTTTTTGTTTAATCTCTCAACCCCCCCTTCACATTTCTGCATTTTTTTTAAATAATAGTTCACTAATGCTCTTATACATTCATAGATAATGGCTACAGTTTTAGACCCTTGCGACCTGGCATTTTTAGCTGAACACACCCAAGTGAAGGTCTTGCCTAAGGTGCCTGGTCCTGTAGTTCAACTAGCTGAAGGTGTTTTTGGCCCATTTCGACCTGGAATTCCTGCTGAGGTTCCTCTTTGGGTTGCTGTCAATCTTCGACAAAGAAATAAATGTAAATTATTACCTCCTGATTGGATGTCAGTTGAACAACTAAGGACTATTAAAGAAGAAGAAATCGCAGCTACTGGATTTACAAAAATGCCATCAGAAAATTATTTCGAAGTGACTCACATTCTCCTTACCAATGGACTTAGTGATTTCGATGATGCTGATGAAATGAGAGGCCTTGTGAAGGTATGTCCTCCAGTCTATGACCAGTAAAAAGAAAACTCTTAGGAAGTTTCAGATTATTTATTCATTGTATGGGAGGTGTGAAGCTTGAAAGAAAAAGGTTTAGACCCAAATCCCCAAATTTTTGCATTTCTTACCAAATTATAAAAATTATTTGGGGTATTCTAGATTGGTCTAAAAAAAAGGAAGTTATCTTTTTTAGCCTTTATTACAAGTTTTGTCAATCTTACTGGAATTTCGTTTGAAATCTTTACTGAAATTTTCGTATGTAGGTTTTTTTTTTTACAGGATTGCATTAGAATTTTTGGCATTTATCAGAAACTGTAAGTTCTAGTGCCCTTTCGAGAGTTGTTGGTGAATGAAGAGCAACCAAACCCACTCGTGTTTTTGCACCCCATCCAGCCTCTGTGTTCATCCCTGTTCTGAAAGTCCCATTTGTCAGAACTAAATCAGAAAAGGAAAAAGGACTCAAATTCGGTTAAAATACTTTAATACTACTGAATGGTACATGGCAAACAATTATTGTTTGTAAAAGTCACCAAGTCATACTGTGCATAGCTTTTAAGGTTTATAGTATTCATACAGGGCAACCTCATTACAAAATAAAGCGAAAGAAGCTAGATATAAATATAGACATTTTGGTTAGCATTGCCACCTTTGCTGGTAAGGTAAAGCATAAATATTATTTACCCTTGTTGTTCGGATGAGTTGTTTTTCACTCCCTTCATGAAGTGGCAAAAGTTGTGTAAGCCTTTTCACTACGATGTTTTTTAATTATTATTTAAAAATAGGATAAAATCCATATGTGAGATTAAATGGTCTTTGAGCTGGCGTTGGAAGTCTGAGATACCTCGGGGTTTTTTATTATGGCACTTGGTATTAACCAAATGACAAATAGCGATCGCAAATTCTGTCTGTCTGTCCTGGTTTCGCTACTTCAGGCACTTCCAGGCAAACTAGGACGATGACACTTGACAGGCTTATCAGGGACCGGACCAGATTAAATTAGAAATAGTCGTTTTCCCGATTTGACCATCTGGGGGGGGGGGGGCCGGTTAATTTGGAAAAAATAGAAAAATGAAGTATTTTTAACTTACGAACAGGTGAGGGGATCTTAATTAACTTTGATTTTTGAAAGGATATCGTGTCTCAGAGCTCTTATTTTAAATCTCGACCAGATCCGGTGACAATGGGGGGAGTTGGAGGTGTAACCTAAAATCTTGGAAAACGCTTAGAGTGGAGGGATCAGGATGAATCTTGGTGGGAAAAATAATCAGAAGTCCTAAATACGCTATTGACATAACCGTAAGGGATCTGCTCTGTTTGAGGGAGTTGGGGGGGGGGTCAATTCTGAAAAATTATAAAAAATGAGGTATTTTTAACTTACGAAGGAGTGATTGGATCTTAATGAAATTTGACGTTTAGAAGGCTATTGTGTCTTAGAGCTCTTATTTTAAATGTTGACTGGATCTGGTGACATTGGGGGGGGGGGACCTAAAATCTTGGAAAACGCTTAGAGTGGAGGGATTGGGATGAAACTTGGTGGGAAAAATAAACACAAGTCCTTGATACCTGATTGGCATAACTGGAACGGATCTGCTCTCTTTGGGGGAGTTGGGGGGGAGGGTTAATTCTGAAAAATTAGAAAAATGAGGTTTTTTAACTGACAAAGGAGTGATCAGATCTTAATAAAAATTGATATTTGGTAGGATAAAGTGTCTCAGAGTTCTTATTTTAAATCCCAAACGGATAAGGTTACACTGGGGGTAGTTATGAGGGGGGACCTAAAATCTTGGGAAACACATAGAGTGTGGGGATTGGGATGAAACTTGATGGGAAAAATAAGCACAAGTCCTAGGTACATGATTGACATAACTGGAACGGATCCGCTCTCATTAGGTGAGTTGGAGGGGGGGGGGGTTAATTCTGAAAAATTAGAAAAATGAGGTATTTTTAACTTACAAAGGAGTGATTGGATCTTAATGAAATTTCATATGTAGAAGGACCTTGCAGCTCAGGTATCTTATTTTAAATCCAAACTGGATCCAGTGTCATTGGAGGGGGAGGGGGGGGGGACTGGAAATCTTGGGAAATACTTGAAGAGGAGAGATCAGGGTAAAACTTGATGGGAAGAATAAGAACAAGTCCAAGATACATGACTGACATAACCCTACCAGATCCGCTCTCTTTAGTGGAGTTGGGAGGGGGGGGGGGTAATTCAGAAAAATTAGAAAAAATGAGGTACTTGTAATCAGGATGAATCTTGGTGGGAAAAATAATCAGAAGTCCTAAATACGCTATTGACATAACCGTAAGGGATCTGCTCTGTTTGGGGGAGTTGGGGGGGGGGGAATTCTGAAAAACTATAAAAAATGAGGTATTTTTAACTTACGAAGGAGTGATTGGATCTTAATGAAATTTGATGTTTAGAAGGCTATTGTGTCTTAGAGCTCTTATTTTAAATGTTGACTGGATCTGGTGACATTGGGGGGGAAACCTAAAATCTTGTAAAACGCTTAGAGTGGAGGGATCGGGATGAAACTTGGTGGGAAAAACAAGCACAAGTCCTAGATACGTGATTGACATAACCGGGACGGATCCGCTCTCTTTGGGGGAGTGGGGGAAGGTTAATTCTGAAAAATTAGAAAAATGAGGTATTTTTAACTTACGAAGGAGTAATCGGGTCTTAACGAAATTCGATGTTTGGAAGGATATCATGTCTCAGAGCTCTTATTTTAAATTTCAACCTTATCCGGTGAAGGGGATGTTGGGGGGGGGGGATCAGATCGGGTGATCAGATCTTAATAAAATTTGATATCTAGAAGGATCTTGTTCTTTAAAACTCTCATTTTAAATCCCGACCAGATCCATTGAACATTGACATTGAAGGGAGTTGGAGGGGGAAGCCGAAATTCTTGGAAAACGTGAAATCGAGGTATCTTACGAACGGGTGATCGGATCTTAATGAAACTTGATATATAGAAGAATCTCATGTCTCAGATGCTCCATTTTCAATTCAAATCGGATCTGGGGACATATAGGGTTGGAAGGGGGAAACAGAAATCTTGGAAAACGCTTGAAATGGAGATATCGGGATGAAACTTGATGGGAAGAATAAGCACAAGTTATAGATACGAGATTGGCATAATTGGTACGTATCCGTTCTCTTTGGGGCAGTTGGGGACTGTGAATTTGGAAAAGTTAGAAAAATTGAGGTATTTTTAACTTACCGGGTGACCGGATCTTAATGAAATTTGATATTTAGAAGGAACTCATGTCTCAGGGCTCTTATTTCAAATCCCGACCAGATCTGTTGACATTGGGGGGAGCTGGAGGGGAAAATCAGAAATCTTAGAAAATCCTTATAAATGTCGGAGATACGTGACTGACGTAACCGGACTAAATCCGCTCTCATTGGGGGAGTTAGGGGGTGGGGTTCAGTGCTTTGGCGAGTTTGGTGCTTCTGGACGGGCTAGGACGATGAAAATTGGTAGGCGTATCAGGGAGCTGTACAAATTGACTTGATAAAGTCGTTTTCCCCGATTCGAACATCTGGGTAGCTGAAGGGAGAGGAAAATTAGAAAAATTGAGGTATTTTAAAATTGCGAGTGGGTGGTCGGATCTTAATGAATTTTGATATTTAGAAGGACGTCGTGACTCAGAGCTCTTATTTTAAATCCCGACCAGCATTAAGCCTCTGATTTTCCTTTTAAATCAATTTATTGATTCTTAGAATTTTGCTAGAGCTCATACCATATGAGCTCTAAGCTCTTGGCTCTTTCGACCTCGCCACAGGTGCCATATGAGGTCTTAGCTCTTGTTTAAAAAGTAAAGATGAAGAAATATAAAACTTATAAGACCTGATTGGAGAGCAGGGGTGTGTGCAGATTGAGTGCCCTATGACATTTGTTAAGATTCTTCAATTAAAATCAAGTAATTGTGATCATCAAGCCATTGCTAATTGTAGAAAAAGCCAAGACAGATAGTGCGATTGAGTGAGAGTTAAATCTGGCATTAACCCCTCTATTAGGATTGTATAAAAACTGTGTTAGTTCCTTTGTTAATAGATAAGTCTATTATCCGTCCATGCGTCATTCCTAGGGCAGAATAACTAAGGTATATAGTCATAGAACTAATTTAGTCATAGAACCTATAGTTTTGCAAGTGTTTGGTTAAATAGTTAGCTTTTAGAAAGCTAACTTTTTTTTCTTGTCGGTTAGCTTTTGGAAAGGCACGCCCGCCTAGAGTTTCAGGCAGGTTGACTAAGAATTTAAAATATGACAAAGAACTGTTAGATTGCCTGGAATGACAGGTAAACAAGGCACACCTACCTATGGTTTCAGCTTTTTGAGGGTTTAATTACCGCAATGTTTTCAACCTCGCTTCTTTTTTTTTACAATTCGAGATGTAAAAACAGACTTGAACAAAAAAGTAATATAATTAAGAGCTGATTAAAGTGTAGCATGGGCTTCTGAAAACATCTTTATTGTTGCTCTGATATCAAACTTTTTAATAGGGTGAATTTTAAATAATATTCAAAGTTGACTAAATAAGATAGATTAGAGTGAAAGACACATATCCGAATTAGAGGCTTTTAAAAAGTCATATGACAAAAAAAATAAAATAAAAAAAGTATGATTAAAGAATGGAAGAAGCGCATAAATCTATCATAGGAGTCTTGGGAAGTCTTAGATATAAGTAATTTTTAGAATAAAGGAAAAAGTTGTTTTAAGGGAATAAAATAGTTTAAGGGGGGGGGGTCTGGATAGTTATGTCGTCTATATTGGTTAGATGAAGTATAGATAATTAAGCTTTGTTGCTAGGATGAGTTGTAATTACTTCTTGCTTTATGAAGCAACGGAGGTTATTTCACCTTTATTGCTAGGAGGACGTATTATTAATAATTAAAAATATACATGGAAATAAAGATAAAAACCATATGAGGGATTTTTTTCTCTTTGGGGTTTGGCAGGTTGAGGTATAAATATCATTTAAAAAATGAAGATGAAAATAGAATGCAAATTTCATATTAAGTATAGAAATTGTCGGAGGTGAGCCTAATCGTGACGATGATTTGCGATTCCGATGTGCTTTATGGAGAAAAAATTTATTTCGATTTATTGAGGAGGCATAAGATTGTGTCGAAGAGTGTAGTGGGATTTTACTGTATTTTAGATACTAATAATTTAGGCTTATGGGTCTCTTGGCACAGAACAGTTTCTTAAGTGTCTGTTTAGCTTCTTTTGTTTATTAAATAAACCAATTGGATATTGATTGAAACTTGAACTTGCTTTTTTAAGTTGAACTAAGTTTGATGTTTTAACGTTAAAGAACATGCTGCTCGTAATTGTATTCAGTAGAGCACAATGTCACGCCCTTGCCCTGAGATCGTTTAGAAGGCTTAGTTTCAAGGCTGTATCCAGGAGGTGGGTACCGAGTTTGGTCTCCCCTCTGAAGTTTTTTTCTGGGCCTTAAAACGTAACAAAATCCATGTAGGCTAAGCAAATTTTTTTGTGGTTTTTCAAGTTTTTTCTTTTTTTTAATACACCTGTCGAAAAAAAAATGACCTCTTCCGAAAAAAATCCTGGATCCGCCCGTTATTAGTTTACATAGTTTTTAATTTAAAAACTAAGTTTGACATTTAACTCGATCATTAATTATCATTTCTGCTCATTTTAGGATTCATTTTTTTATGGCAGTATATGTTATCTTTACGTCTGATGCGATTATTCATTTTATATTCTGTCTGTTTTGTGTTTAATTTATTCATTCACATTAATTTCTGTTCATCCAAAATTCAAATTATTATATTTTAATATTGTTATTTATCATGTTTCTTCACTTTGATTAGCCTCTTTTGGAATACTATTTTTAACTAATTTGGTATATAATGAGTTTGTATGCATTAATAATTGTAGTGCTAATGGTAACCGGCTTGGAAAATATAGACAAAGGCGAAACAGACATTTGGACAATCAGCAGATTAGAATTTAGAAAAGTATGTAAATAGATATATATCCCTTGCCTTTAGACGACCCTTATATACCCTTAATAGGTACATAGCTTTAATGCCCATTTATCTGCTTTGCTTTTGGATTTTTATGGCACTTGGTATTAACCAAGTGACATATAGCAGTCGCCAATTCTGTCGGTCTGTCTGTCTGTCGGTCTGTCGGTCTGTCCCGGTTTTGCTACTTTAGGCACTTCCAGGTAAGCTAGGACGATGAAATTTGGCAAGCGTATCAGGGACCGCACCAGATTAAATTAGAAATAGTCGTTTTCCCGATTTGACCATCTGGGGGGGAGTGGGGGCCCGGTTAATTCGCAAAAAATAGAAAAAATGAAGTATTTTTAACTTATCAGCGGGTATTTGGATCTTAATGAAATTTCATGTTTGGAATGATATTGTGTCTTAGAGCTCTTATTTTAAATCCCGACCGGATCTGATGACATTGGGGGGAGTCGGAGGGGGAAAACCTAAAGTCCCGGTTTTGCTACTTTAGGCACTTCCAGGTAAGCTAGGACGATGAAATTTGGCAAGCGTATCAGGGACCGGACCAGATTAAATTAGAAATAGTCGTTTTCCCGATTTGACCATCTGGGGGGGGGGAGTAGGGGCCGGTTAATTCGGAAAAATAGAAAAAATGAAGTATTTTTAACTTATGAGCGGGTGATTGGATCTTAATGAAATTTGATGTTTGGAATGACATTGTGTCTCAGAGCTCTTATTTTAAATCCCGACTGGGTCTGATGACATTGGGGGGAGTTGGAGGGGGGGAAACCTAAAATCTTGGAAAACACTTAGAGTAGAGGGATCGGGATGAAACTTGATGGGAAAAATAAGCGCAAGTCCTAGATACATGATTGACATAATCGGAACTTATTTGTTCTCTTTGGGGTAGTTGGGGGGGGGGAGTAAGTCTTAAAAATTAGAAAAATGAGGTATTTTCAACTTGCGAACGGGTGATCGGATCTCAATGAAATTTGATGTTTAGAAGGATATCGTGTCTTAGAGCTCTTATTTTAAATCCCGACCAGATCTTGTGATGGGGGTGGGGAGTTGGGAGGGGGAACCTAAAACTTGGAAAACACTTAGAGTGGAGGGATCGGGATGAAACATGGTGGGAAAAATAAACACAAGTCCTAGATAGATGATCGACATAAACGGAACGGATCCGCTCTCTTTTGGGTAGTTGGGGGGGGGGGTTAATTCTGAAAAATTAGAAAAAATGAGGTATTTTTAACTTACGAACGGGTGATTGGATCTCCATGAAATTTGATTTTTAGAAGGATATCGTGGCTCAAAGCTCTTATTTTAAATCCTGACCGGATCTGGTGACATTGGGGGAAGTTTGGGGTGGGGAGACCTAAAATGATGGGAAACGCTTAGATTGGAGGGATTGGGATGAAACTTGGTTGGAAAAATAAGCAAAAGTCTTGCATACGTAATTTACATAATTGGAACGGATCCGCTCAATTGCGGGGGGGGGGGGGTAATTCTGAAAAATAAGAAAAATAACGTATTTTTAACTTACGAAGGAGTGATCGGATCTTCATGAAACTTCATATTTAGAAGGACCTCGTAACTCTGATATCTTATTTTAAATCTCAACCGGATCAAACGTAATTGGGGGGGGGGGCAGTTGGGGGGACCGGAAATCTTAGAAAATACTTAAAGCGGTGAGATCAGGATGAAACTGGATGGGAAGAATAGAAACCTGTCTAAGATACGTGACTGACATAACTGGACCGGATCTGCTCTCTTTGGTGGAATTGGGAGGGGGGAGGTAATTTTGAAAATTGAGGTATTTGTAACTTACGAAAGGGTGACCAGATCTTAATGAAATTTGATATTTAGAAGGATCTTGTGCTATAAAGTTTAACTTTAGGTTCTGACCTTCTCACAAGTGCCAAATGAGCTCTTGGCTCTTGGCTCTTCCGACCTCGTACCATATGAGCTCTCGGCTCTTCCGACCTCGTCCAAATGAGCTCTTGGCTCTTCCGACCTCGTACCATATGAGCTCTCGGCTCTTCCGACCTCGTCACAAGTGCCATATGAGCTCTTAGCTCTTGTTCTTTTTGATAATTTATAAAAGTACGTAAATAGATATATACCTCTTTGCCTTTATCCGACCCTTAATAGATACATACCTTTAATATTCATTCATTTGCTTTTTTATTTTATGATTTTTATTTTTGATTGTAATTTAGAAAAATATGTAAATAGATATATACCGTTTGCATTTATACGACCCTTATATATCCTTAATAGATACATGCCGTTAATACCCAATCGTTTGTTTTCTTTTTTGGTAATTCATTCAACATTTCGTCATTAATTTGATATTTAAATTTTTTCCTGAAAAACGCTTCTAAAGTTTATGACTGTTCAACGGAGTTATTAGCAATGCATATTTCAAATTAAAATCTAATTTCTAGTCCTTTTATATTCAAATTATTTTTTAACTGATCTACGTTCAATCATTCATTAATTCGTCATTTTCGTCTTTGTCTTTCAGAGTATATGGGATTTGCGTCTTAGTAAATTACGTGCTTCTGTCCTCCAGTTTGTTGCCGACGGTGGTTTTCATGCCAAGCTGGATAACCTCACACAGACTGAAATCAATAGTATTAGGCCGGTTTTTCCGCAGGCTTTAACTCAACTAATGAGAATTAAAGAGGTTTGATTCTTTTTAAGTATTAATTCAATTTTTTTAAAAACTCAACTAATGAGATTTAAAGAGGTTTGACTTTTTTTTTAATATTGATTATTTTTTTTTTAAACTGAACTAATGATAATTAAAGAGGCCTTATTTTAGGCAATTTAATTTTTTTAAACTCAACTAATGAGAATTGACTTTATTGACTTTTGAGAAAGAGGCTTGACTTTTTTTAAACTCAAGTAATTAGAATTAAAGACGTTTTACTTTTTTTATATATTAATTTAATTTTTTGAAAAATTCAGCTAATGAGAATTGAAGAAGTTTGACATGTTTTTTAAAATATCAAGTAATGGTTTTCAAGGGTTTTAATTTAAATCAGTAATACTAATCCAAATGATTAAAAACAAAAAGAATGAAAAATCTCAAGATGAAGTAAATGAAACGGGAATGCGGCCAGTAGAAAAAATAGCAAAACAAAAAAAGAGAAAAAACGAAAAGGGCCTGGCTGGCCCCGGGTGGAGCTTCTGAGGGGACGGCAAACTGATTTTTTTAAGCCTAAAAGTAAGCTATATTTCGTTTATTTATATTGTAGCAGTGATGCGGAAAGGAGGGGGAGGTAAAAAAAACATTGTCCCCGGGCGCTGAGTACCCTAGCTAGGCCATTGTTGCAATGTTTAATCAAAGGAACACTTGTATGCATGAATGTTTATCTATTTTATGTAATGATTCAATCATGTGAGGGAAAGATCTAAAGCCGAACTGGCCCGCCATCAAAATAACAAATAAAGGGAAAAATCTCTAGATGAAGAAAACTGAACGGACTAAGGTCAGTAGAAGGAAAAGACATTAAAGTGAAACGGATATGAAACATGGGTATTCGCCTGTATGAAACAAGGTATGTTCAACGCTAAGTAACAAAGATAAAATCTAAAAATCTCCTCGCGGAAGCAACTCTGTTTAGTTTCTGTGGTGCTCAATCACAATAGTAACAATTGTTTATATATGTTTTTTTCCCGTGATGTTAGGTTTATTTAATTTTAGGTTATTTTAGATTTTATCATCGTTCTTAGCGTTGAAGATGCCTTATTTTAGTCCGCGTCGTTTCAGTTTGCCTGTTTCTTCTACTGTCTAGAGTCCCCTTTAGTTTTCTTCATCTAGAGATTTTCCCCCTTTTTTTTCATGGCTGGCCAGTTTGGCTTTAGATCTTTCGCTCACATGAATGAATTGTTACCCTAATTTCACAAAAAAAAAAAAATTTAAAGCGCGTCAAGATTTGTTTTGTTTGTATTTTTGTTATGTTTTCTTGAGTTGGCGAAAATTTGGGTTTGATTCAAACCCCTGTTCATATCCCACTCCCTGGATACGGACTTGACCATGATTCTGTTTACCTACCGCCAACGTAATGATATTATATTTCTTAGCAAGAGACCCTGGTTACGAAAAATGAGTCAAAAATAATTTTACTCTTTCTCCCCTAGCAGCTTTTTCTCCATGGATGTTGTCTAAAGAAAGTTTAAGGTGCTCGTCTGACTGACTTCTGACACTTTCCATTTGACATCTTATATCAAATAATAAGATGTTCCAAAATGTGGGTTAGTCTTACGTTTAGAGCTATAACGAAAGATATATTAAAATGGCCACGATCCAATGATGAAGGATGGCAGATTGCCAAAGAGTGTGCTTTTAGGACATACGGCGTGTCATAATAAGAAGTGCGACATATGCTCTTTTGGTCGAAAATGAGTTATGTATGTGTTGTGGGTAAACTCAGCACGAAGAATCGAATGGCGCAGACAGAATTGTACCGTTACGAAGATAAAAAAGGATCATGCGCCAGTTTTAACCGAAGAGGAGTATCTTATGGAGCTATATTGGCATTTGTCTTCTTTTTTGTCTAGGAAAAAGGAGAAATGCGCCATAAATCAATTAATTTTGAACTCGCTCAAAATATTTTTGATAGAAGAGGATTGTTTTGTATATAGGAAAAAGGAGGCATACGCTATGAAGCGGAATAATTTTGAATTTGCTCGGAATATATAAATTTTATTTATACTAAATCAAACAGTAACGGTAACGAACTGTAGTAAGGAGTGACCCGGCTCAATAGTAACCAAAACTCTAAAAAATGGAATTTTGATACCAATAGCTACATCAAAAGAATCGCATTTTAGTGCTGATTTTAAATATATAAGTTGCATCAAGTTTAGTCTTACCCATCAAAAGTTACGATCCTGAGAAAATTTGCGTTATTTTAGAAAATAGAGGGAAACACCCCCTAAAAGTCATAGAATCTTAACGGAAATCACACCATCAGATTCAGCGTATCAGACAACCCTACTGCAGAAGTTTCAAGCTCCTATCTGTAAAAATGTGGAATTTTATATTTTTTGCCAGAAGGCAGATCACGGATGCGTGTTTATTTGTTTTTTTGTTGTTTTTTTTCCCAGGGGTGATTGTATCGACCCAGTTGTCCTAGAATGTTGCGAGAGGGCTCATTCTAACGGAAATGAAAAGTTCTAGTTCCTTTTTTAAGTGACCAAAAAAATTGGAGGGCACCTAGGCCCCCTCCCACGCTAATTATATTCCCAAAGTCAACGGATCAAAATTCTGAGATAGCCATTTTATTCAGCGTAGTCGAAAAACCTTATAACTATGTCTTTGGGGACGACTTACTCCCCCACAGTCCCCGTGGGAGGGGTTACAAGTTCAAAACTTTGAACAGTCCTTACATATAGTAATGGTTATTGGGAAGTGTACAGGCGTTTTCAGGAGGATTTTTTTGGTTGGAGGCAGGTGTTGAGAAGAGGGGGATATGCTGGGGGAACTTTCCATCGAGGAATTTGTCATGGGGGAAGAAAATTTCCATGAAGGGTGCGCAGGATTTACTAGCATTACTTAAAAAAAAACAATGACAAAATAAATATGAAAAAGTTTTTTTTTCAGCTGGAAGTAAGCAGCAGCATTAAAACTTAAAGCGAACAGAAATTATTACCCATATGAGGGGCTCACCTCCTCCTAATACCTTGCTCTTTACGCTAAAGTATTTTTAGTAATGTCAACTATTTATTCTGCGGCTTTTGTGATTCAGGGGTCATTCTTAATGAATTGGGACAAAATTTAAGCTTTAGTGTAAAGAGCAAGGTACTGACGAGGGGGCGAACCCCCTCATATCTATCTATCTTCTATATATATAAAAATAAGTTGTTTGTTTGTGTGTCTGTCGACGTCATTATAAGGATTTAGCTGTATTTCGTCATGAAGTTGTTTGTCGACTGACATCATGTTTGTCAACTGATGAAATTACAGACCGGGACACCGGGATACAGGGAATATAAATGACGACCGGGACACTCAAAGAGAAATTACAGACTGGGACACCGGGACATAAATCACGACCGGGACACAGGGAATATAAATGACGACTGCGACACAGGGACACAACTTTATAAGTTACGCATATCTTTTACTTATAAAGAGATTCGTAAAAAATTAAAAGTTCTAGTTGCCTTTTTTCGGAGGCAACCGAAAATCGGAGGGCAACTAGGCTTCCTCCCCCGCTCTTTTTTTCTCAAAATCATTCGATCAAAATTATGAGAAAGCCATTTAGCAAAAAAAAAAAAAAATATACAAATTTCGTTTTAATTATTCCTCTGCGGAGAGCCAAAATCAAAACCTGCATTGATTCAAAAACGTTCAAAAATTAAATAAAAAAAAACAAGTTTTTTTTAATGAAAGTAAGGAGCGACATTAAAACTTAAAACGAACAAAAATTACTCCGTATATGAAAGGGGCTTTTCCTTCTCAACGCCCCACTCTTTACGCTAAAGTTTTTTACTGTTTTAAAATGTAGAGTTAAGAGAAAGATTCAAACTTTAGCGTAAAGAGTTGGGCGTTGAGAAGGAAAAGCCAGTTTTTTCTTGTTTTAAAATGTAGAGTTAAAAGAAAGAGTCAAACTTTAGCGTAAAGAGCGGGGCGTTGAGAAGGAAAAGCCCCTTTCACATACGGAGTAATTTCTGTTCGTTTTAAATTTTAATGTCGCTCCTTACTTCCATTTAAAAAAACTTGTTTTTTTTATTTAATCTATTTAGAAAGCTAAACTGGGAGGATATAAAGAGGGAAACTTTGGATATGGGTAGAGAAGGAGCTATCATGCAGCTTAAAAATTAGAGCAGAAAAAGGGGCAACAGGATGGAAAAAGGGGGAAAGTAAATTGGGAGGATATAAAGAGGAAAACTTTGGATAGATATCAATAGAGAAGGAGCTTTCGCAGCTGTATTCGTCAAAGATGGTTCGATGTTGTGATGAATTTTTAGTAATAGTAGAATTACTAGTTATTACTAATTTATCGTTCAACGTACTCACGGTTAATTCTACTTACTCATTTTCTGTTTCTCCTTCTTTCCTGTGCATGACTTTTCTGTCAATTAGTTTCTTTGAGTATTTTGCCAGAATGATTGTCTTACCCAGGTGTCTACTAATGGCTCCTTTCTCTTACCCAGGTAATCCCCCCTTTATTTTAATCTAAATGGCTAACTCGAATTCAAATTATTTTTACCCTCTTTTGATTTCAAATACTCCTTTATTTTATTTTTGCTAATCATTTGTTATTCTCAACTTTTTAAGATTATGAACTTGTTTCTCTTGTATTTTCTTTTTTTGGGTGATGATTTTAATACACAAACATTTATTGTTGTTTCTTTGCGAGTTGTATTTCATACACCTTTTTTATTTCGTCATTATTGTTTTTTTGTGTGTTTGACAAACCTTAAGTTTCTACTACCATTTGGTCATCTTTACACCAAATTTTAACATCTTAAAATCTTATCATCTTAACAGAATTTAGTAGCAGATTTGTAACACAAGCATAACAAATTGTAACAAAAGGTTATTAATTTTTGCTATTTTTAGGTTTTGTTTATTTACTCATAGTAAAACTCAACAGTTACAAGAAATCCATACCTTCTAGCTCTTTTTTTTGAAATTTCAGAAACAGCATTATCTAGTTACGGATGAATTTTCTCTGGCTTTTAATATTTAAAGGAAGTTTGATGAATTCTAGTGGAATGTTTACTGCTGGAAATATAGTATATCTGATCTCGATTTCAGAAGCATGAATCGCTAATTTTTTTCAATAAAATATTTTCAAAATCAATCAGGAGGGGGGGGGTAAATTCCGGCGTGGAAGGACCCCCCCCCAAAAAAAAAAAAAAATAATAATTATAAGCTATGTTTGGTGTTGAGAAACGCAATTAACAGCATTTATATCCACATCAAAAACAGCTGTCACTGCATACACTCAATGTATTACTAATATTTGTTTTTGTCGTTATTTTTGATCCTATTAATGTCGGATTGTTTACTTTTATTATTATTATATATTTTAGAGGTTTGGAATACTTAACATTTACTTATTTAGCCAAGAATATTTGTTTACAAATAAATATAATTGTTCGAGAATAAATATTTCACTATCTAAAACAAGTATTAACAACTCCAAAATATTTGATTGTAAGTGAACCAAGATTGACTGTTTACTGGACCAAGATTTGTTATGGTTTTTTAATCAGAATATACAAAAAGCAATTAAATACCCCTCCATGTCTAATATTATACAATTAGATTTTATTGACGTATATGTTCCTGTCAATTTTTTTGTATTGGTTACTATTGCCATGGGTCGTTTTGATCATAGTTCCTTCTCAAAAAATGCTTCAACTTGTGAGAAAAGTTGCAAATTGCTGAATTTTCACTCTGAAATGGTAGCACCATCTATTAAAATATGTTTTGTTAAAGATGGTAACCTTTTCATCATTCAGTTATCTATTTTGCTATTAATGACTCGAAAGGATTTTCAGGGCTCAAATATAGGGGGTAAACCAAAAGGCTAAAATATATTTTTATCCTCATCCTCCACCCTATTGGCAGGTACAATATAATTGAAAATCTCTACAAACTATTTAAATCCTCATAGTTAATTTTGACTCTTTAAGAATTATAAACAAACACTTTTGGTAAAATTGATTTCTTTGAAGGTGTCATTGAATGCTATTATTAATTGAATGCTATTAAAGTTATATCCGGTTATTGAAGCTCGGACAAAGTTATGTATTAATCTAGTCTAGATTAATCTGTAAAGCTACAGATTAATCACTGCCAGTGTATAAAAGTAAATAACTCGGTATTGGACTTCAGAGCTCCTACCTGCGGTGCTGATCTCTGTTTCATGGCCCTTTAGCCAGGATGTGGAATGGTTGAGCTTGGGGCCGACCATCCTCTGCTTGCGCACACCCTTCCTGTTTACCTTGCTCATATTTATTGGGTACTTATTTAATTTGCTAGTCGGAGGGCTAAGCTCATAGAGTCACGCCACTGACCCCCCTCCGAACCAAATGACAAGCAACATCAGGAGTCAGATCCCTGTCTTCATGGACAAAAGCTTTCAAGTCTAACATGCTAAACACTAGGCTAGGACATTTAACCACCTACTGACCACTAACCAAGATGCTAACGATGTAACCGCCTGCTAACCAGCATACCTTGACATTATATTTTTAATCAAACAGTTCGTGGTAACGAACTGTAGTAAGGAGCGACCCGGCTCAATAGTAACCAAAACTCTAAAATATTGAATTTTGTTATCAATAGCTACATCAAAAGAATCGCATTTTAATGCTGATTTTAAATATATAAAATTCATCAAGTTTAGTCTTACCCATCAAAAGTTACGAGCCTGAGAAAATTTGCCTTATTTAGGAAAATAGGGGGAAACACCCCCTAAAAGTTGTAGGATCTTAACGAAAATGACACCATCAGATTCAGCGTATCGGAGAACCCTACTGTAGAAGTTTCAAGCTCCTATCTACAAAAATGTGGAATTTTAGTATTTTTTGCCAGAAGACAAATCACGGGTGCGTGTTTATTTGTTTTTTTGTTTTTTTTGTTTGTTTTTTTTTCAGGGGTCATCGTATCGACTAAGTGGTGCTAGAATGTCGCAAGAGGGCTCATTCTAACGGAAATGAAAAGTTCTAGTGCCGTTTTTAAGTGACCAAAAAAATTGGAGGGCATCTAGGCCCCCTCCCACGCTCATTTTTTCCCAAAGTCAACGGATCAAAATTTTGAGATAGCCATTTTGTTCAGCATAGTCAAAAACCATAATAACTATGTCTTTGGGGATGATTTACTCCCCCACAGTCCCTGGGGGAGGGGCTGCAAGTTACAAACTTTGACCAATGTTTGCATATAGTAATGGTTATTGGGAAGTGTACAGACGTTTTCAGGGGGACTTTATTTTGTTTGGGGGTGGGGCTGAGGAGAGGGGGCTATGTTGGAGGATCTTTCCTTGGAGGAATCTTTCATGGGGGAAGAAAAATTCAATGAAAAGGGCGCAGGATTCTCTAGCATTACTATAAGAAAACAATGAAAAATAAACATGAAAACGTTTTTTCAAATGAAAGGAAGAAGTAGCATTGAAACTTAAAACGAACAGATATTATTACGCATATGAGGGGTTCTAAAAATACTTTAGCATAAAGAGCGAGGTATTTAGGAGGAGATAAATACCTTGCTCTTTATGCTAAAGTATTTTTAGTAATTTCAACTATTTATTCTACGGCCTTTCTGATTCAGGGGTCATTCTTAAAGAATTGGGACAAAACTTACGATTTAGTGTAAAGAGCGAGGTATTAACGAGGGTACAAACCCCCTCGTATACATAATAAAAATATAAGATTATGAAAGTTGGTTACGTAAGATAATTCTTAAGTTACGTATATTTTTTACTAATAAAAACGTTCGTTAAAAATTAAAAGTTCTAGTTGCCTTTTTAAGTAACCGAAAAATTGGAGGGCAACTAGGCCTCCTTCTCCACCCCTTATTTCTCAAAATCGTCTGATCAAAACTAAGAGAAAGCCATTTAGCCAAAAAAAGAATTAATATACAAATTTCATTTTAATAATTTATGTGCGGAGAGCCAAAACCAAACATGCATTAATTCAAAAACGTTCAGAAATTAAATAAAAAAAAAAAAATTTTTTTTGCTGAAAGTAAGGAGCGTCATTAAAACTTGAAACGAACAGAAATTACTCCCTATATGAAATGGGTTGTCCCCTCCGCAATCCCTCGCTCTTTACGCTAAAGTTTGACTCTTTGCCACAATTCTACTTTTTAAAACAACTAAAAGCTTCTTAGGGGGATGTTTCTTAGGGGGGGGGATCTAACCCGCCTCCCCCCGGGTTACAGCCTTGATGTAATATCATAAGTTTATGCAGCAAAAATTTTGTTTCCTTTAATGCTTTTTTGCAATGAGACAAATTGCCAGTTTCCGTACTGATGCTTAGAGACATGGTTTTTGATTCAAATGAATTTCTCTTAATTAACAGTGTGACTAAATCGAAGAATTATGTACCTTTTTCAACAGCTTGTACCGAAGATGAATAAATTTGCAATTTACAAATGAATAATGTTACTATCTAGTTTTAATTATTCCATAATTAATCTCATAAGTGAGCCACCTAGTGGTGACCCCAAGAAAACTCAAAACTACTATTACTTGTTGATAAGATATTACTAGTGAATTTATAGCCAGGGTTGCTGTCCCTTGCGATTGATCACTCTTTCTAGTGATTTTTTATATGCCTAAACAAAAAACTCATTAAATCAGCACATAAATCACTAGATTATTGAAAGAAATCACTAAATCAACCAAAAAATCACTAAAATCTATTGATTCTTTCTCACAGGTAACCCTGTTTGTAGCCCGTCAGGAACAATCTAGGCTATTATATAGTTAATTTATATAATGAACTTTTACTTTTTCAGGGAGCTGCCAATGACTCCGAATACATGACTCAGCAGGCTCAAGAATCATCTTCTAGCTCTATATCATAGTTCTGTCTATCGTCCAATTTGTAAATTTTCAGATTCTACATCAAGAACTTATTATTTTGTGATATTTCCTTTTTTTACCTTATTAGTATTGAAATATAGTTTATTTTGCTGAAATATTTACTACTTGCCGAACAGCTTGCATAAAAGAAAGAAAATCGATCCTTATTTTCTATTAGGGTCACTTTGCGCCTTTTAATGAATTAAATTAAAAAAAAACTAGTTTTTTTTAACTGAAAGTAAGGAGCGACATTAAAACTTAAAACGAACAGAAATTACTCCGTGTATGAAAGGGGCTGTTCCCTTCTCAACGCCCCACTCTTTACGCTAAAGTTTGACTCTTTCTTTCAAATCTACTTTCTTAAAAAGTAGAAAACTTTCAGCTAAAAAACTAGTTTTCTTTATTTAATTTTTGAACGTTTTTGAATTAATGCATGTTTGTTTTGGCTCTCCGCACATAAATCATTAAAATGAAATTTGCATATTAATTCTTTTTTTTTGGCTAAATGGCTTTCTCTTAGTTTTGATCAGACGATTTTGAGAATTAAGGGGTGGGGAAGGAGGCCTAGTTGCCCTCCAATTTTTCGGTTACTTAAAAAGGCAACTAGAACTTTAAATTTTTAACGAACGTTTTTATTAGTAAAAATTATACATAACTTGAGAATTAACTTACGTAACAAACTTCTATATTCTTATAATTTATTATGTATATGAGGAGGTTTGTCCCCTCGTTAATACCTCGGTCTTTACTCTAAAGCTTAAGTTTTGTCCCAATTCTTTAAGAATGACCCCTGAATCAGAAAGGCCATAGAATAAATAGTTGAAATTATAAAAAATACTTTAGCATAAATAACAAGGTATTTAGGAGGAGAAGAACCCCTCATATGCGTAATAATTTTTGTTCGTTTTAAGTTATAATGCTACTCCTTACTTTCAATTCAAAAACTTTTTCATGTTTATTTTTCATTGTTTTTTTTGTTTTTTTTTATAGTAATCTAGAAAATTCTGCTCCCTTTTCATTAAATTTCTCTTCCCCCATGACATATTTATCCAAGGAAAGATCCTCCCACATAGTCCCCTCCCATCAACCCCTCCCCCTCCAAACCCTAAAAATCCCCCTGAAAACGTCTATACACTTCCCAATAACAATTACTGTATGTAAACATTGGTCAAAGTTTGTAACTTGCCACCCCTTCCCCGGGGACTGTGGGGGAATGAGTCATCCCCAAAGACATAGTTATTATGGTTTTCGACTATGCTGAACTAAATGGCTATCTCAAAATTTTGATCCGTTGACTTTGGGGAAAAAATGAGCGTGGAAAGGGGCCTAAGTGCCCTACAGTTTTTTTGGTCAATTAAAAAGGTCACTAGAACATCACAAGCAGTAAAGTATCCGAATCATTATCCTGTTCTCTCTCCTAATTGACAATGGAATATCCTAAGGTTTTCTACTAGTTCCTCTTCTTTTTTAGCTATTAATTTAAAAAAAAATTCCTCAAGATGAGATTTTCAAAGAAAAGTAAAGAGCTCCACCAACCCAAGAATGAGCAAAAATAAAGTAAAATAATTTTACAAGCGTAAAACTACCACAAATCACTATCAATAAATAAATTATACAGAAAACGAACAGAAATAACGATGAATACCCGAGTCAAGCTGAAAACGAGCAAAAATTCAGATGAGTGGGGCTGACAACACCTATGCCTTCTCAAGGCCAGAACATAATTTACAAAAAAAAAAAAAAAAAAAACCAGTGACCGTGGATTGTCAGTTAAATTGAAATATACTGTCATTTCTTTGTTAAAGCATTGATAATTTTTAATTGATGAAAGTAAGAAAGGTGAAAAAATTTCAAACGTATTTCCTTATCAGTGGTCTTGAGAATGCATAGGAGTTGTCAACCCTACTCATGTAATTTTTGCTCCATCTGAGTTTGACTCAGCTATTTATGGTAATTTCTGTTGATTTTGAGTTTCCTTTATTTATATATGGTTATTTGTGGTAGTATTACGCTTGGAACATTATTTCACTTTATTTTTATTCATTCTTTGCTTAATGGTGCTCTTTACTTTTCTTTGAAAAACTTGTCCTGCGGAAAAAGTTTTTTTAAATTAATTTCTGTTCGTTTTTTTTACAGTCTTTTCATTGAAAACAAATTATATATGTGTTCAGTTTTCTTCTCTAAGAATACATAGTATGGGTTACTTTTTGTATGTAGGAGAAACTTTTTCAAAAACTTTCAATTCTGACACAAACAGCATTTTTTTTTTCTAATTTTATAGCTTTTGAACTTGAATGAAGAATAAAACTTTATATCATTCCCATAAGATTCTATCTATGCTCTTTGACAACCTGGATAAACTTAAATTCTTTTTATCTATTAAATAAAAAAACGAGTTTTTTTAACTGAAAATAAGAAGCGACATTAAACCTTAACACGAACAGAAATTACTCCGTATATGAAAGAGTCTTTTCCTCCTCAACGCCCCACTCTTTGCGTTTACTCTTTTTCTTAACTTCACTTTTTAAAACAGCAAAAAATTTTAGCGTAAAGAGCGGGGCGTTGAGGAGGAAGCGCCCCTTTAATTTCTATTTGTTTTACGTTTTAATGTCGCTCCTTACTTTTAGTTAAAAAAAAAACTTGTTTTTCTATTTAATTTCTGAACGTTTTTGAATTAATGCATTTTTGGTTTTGTCTCTCCACACATAAATAATTAAAAAAAAAAATTGCATATGAATTTATTTTGGCTACATGGCTTTCTCATAGTTTTAATCAGAAGATTTTGAGAAAAAAGGAGCGGGAGAGGCCTTGTTGCCATCTGATTTTTGGATTGCTTAAAAAGGCAACTAGAACTTTTAATTTTTTACGAACGTTTTCATTAGTAAAAAATATACGTAACATATGAATTAATTTACGTAACGAATTTCTATAGTCGTATGTTTTTATTACGTATATGAGTGGGTTTAATCCCTCGCTCTTTACATTAAAGCTTATATTTTGTCCCAATTCCTTAAGAATGACCCCTGAATCACAAAGGCCGTAGAATAAATAGTTGAAAATAATAAAAATACTTTAGGGTAAAGAGCGAGGTATTACAAGGAGGTGAACCACTCATATATATAATAATTTCTGTTTGTGTTAAGTTTTAATGCTGCTCCTTACTGTCAGTTTATAAAACTTCACATTTATTTTTCACTGTTTTTTAAAATAACGCTAAAAAATCCTGTACCCCCTTCATTGAAATTCTCTTCCCCCATGACAAATTCCTCAATGGAAAGATCCTCCCACGTAACCCTCCCATCAACTACTCCTCCCAAGCCAAAAAAATCCCCCTGAAAATGTCTGCACACTTCTCAATAACCAATGCTATAAGTAAACACTGGTCAAAGTTTGTAACCTGCAGCCCCTCCCATGGGGACTGTGAGGGAGGATTAAGTCGTCCCCAAAGAAATAATTATTAGGTTTCGACTATGGTGAATAAAAAGACTATCTCAAAATTTTGATTCGATGACTTTGGGGAAAAAATGAGCGTAGGAGGGGACCTAGGTGCCCTCCAATTTTTTGTCACTTAAAAAGGGCACTACAACTTTTAATTTCCGCTAGAATGAGTCTTCTCGCGATATTCTAGAGCCACGGAGTTGATACGATTACCCCTGGAAAAACAAGACCTAAGAACTCATATGGCATTTGTAACAAGGCCGGAAGAGCCAAAAGCCAAGAACTCATATGGTATATCATACCATATTAGCCAAGATGTTGGCTAATAGGGAGGCTATCTGATTTGCCATTTCTTTCAGGAGCCTTGGATGGATTCCATCAGGAGCTCTTGCTTTATTTATATCGGTCTTTGATAACAGTTTATGGACCTCTTCAGTAGTGAGTGACATCTTGGGCATAGGGGTATTGATATACTTAAGTGATATGTTTGGAAGCTGCTTATAGAGATCTTCCTTGCAAAGTTTGTAAAAACAGATTGGTTGAGTGCAATTGCTATTTCAGCTGTGGGTGTTATATTATCCTCACTTGACAGGATAGTCTCTGGTATGAGACATCTGGCTGGTTTACTGGAGGATATCTCCGAAAGGCTTTTTGGTTATTTTTGCTATGATTTGCAAGTATCTTCTTACTCAGTGAAGGTAGATCTAACCAATGTTGTTACCAAATTTGTGGCTAGTTTATGCTTGGTGAAAGATAGGAATGGGGCCACAATTAGTGATAAGGAAAGATTTCAAGAAAAATGGGTAAAACCCTTTGAGAATATGCTAAACCAAGAAAGAGTTCCAGGAAAAGATACAGGGAAAAATAAAAAAATTGTGATACCTTGGATATGAAGAAAGATTTGTTTTGTGAGAAAGAATTAGCAGCAATATTAAAAGAATTAAAAATAATAAGCCACCAGGTGCTTATATTGTGGTAAATGAGTTTCTTAAATATGGTGGCTCTGAGATTATAAATAGTTACTGAAGATTATGAATATAGAATAGAATAGTACTAAGAAAACCTAGGTAAATAAGTAAAATATCAAAATATTGCCTATGACAATGAACCAAACTCGCCAGTCATATAAAAATGAGTACTTAAGTACACAAGTATGAGTACATAAGGAAAATGTGAGTAAAATAAGTAAATGTAAGTTATAAACATCAAATGAATAAAAATGAGGGCATAAGTAAAAACATAAGTACATTATAAAAAACATAGTGATGAATCGAACTGACCTGTCAAATAAAAATGAAACAAAAAATTAACACATTAACAATATAAATGGCACACTAACATGAAGCATTACAAATTTTATTTATTTATGATTTCAACAAATGCTGGCACAAGCTCTTTCTGCAGTGCTCAGTTCTTGCATTAACAGGATTTAAAACTGAAATTTTTTTGTGCTTTTGATTGGGGTAAACAGGCCTTTGGAGAGCAATAAGGGGCAGGGAGAATACATTGAAAGCATGTGTTATTATGCAAATTATTTCTGAAATTGGTACAAAGAGTAGTACATTGGGCTACCATGGTAGGGAGGCAGAATTTCTTCAGGAGGAGAATGTAAGGCACTTTGCCCAGACAATAATAATTCTCAGGGCTCTCTTCTAGATAATTTTTAGCCTATCAGACTGATCCACTGAAAGACCAAAATACCACACTGGACAAGCATACTCAAGCTGTTGATGGATAAAAGATATATAAGGGTTGAGGATATGTGCTTTTGGACATGGAAATTTAGCCCATAGCTTAAAGAGAGACAGAGATGTACTAGCCTGTTTAACAATAGAGCAAATGTGAGCCTCCCATTTCAAATTACTAGTCAGTGTGACCCCTAGGAGTTTAGTTTTGTTGTAATTATTTCAGTGGGTATTGAAGTTATAAATGATGGCTTTGATTTAAAAAAACTAAAGGTCACAATATGAGGGTGGTTCACTTTCATTTTTGACTGGGCTGCTTCACTTACAACGCCTTTTAGAACTTTCATTGCATTGCTTTTAATGTTTCTTCTGCACTTTTTGAGCAATGACATGTCATCTGCAAACTTCCATAAATTAGCTGATTCATTAGCAAGACTTTTACTCATTACCAAAAACAGGAAAGGACCTAAAAGCATACCCTTCAGAAATCCACAAGAAATAGGCAGTGAATTAAAATAAACATTTTGATACTTAGGAACTTGACTCCTATTTGACAGAATAGATGCAATAATATTGACTAGAAAATGGGGAACATTAAATTCATTTAGCAATTTTTCAACTAAAACAGTACAACTTACCAGATCCAAAGCGTTTTGGAGGTCAATTAAAAGGAGGTTGAGCCAGGTATCTGGCTTGTCAAGTAATTTATATACAGTATTGAAAAGACTGACCAGGTAATGTGTCATTGATAGACCATTCATGTTAGTAAAAAATTATTTTTGAAAAAGTAGAAGTACCTAGCAATTATAGGAAAATCCCAATTAAACCAATGTACGAGAAAAGTGATAAGAGTGAGTTTGGTAATTATTGAGGCATTTGCCATGTCTCTGTAGGTAACAAATTACATAGCAATATGATACTTTTAGACTAAGATATGTTATAGACAAAGTGATAAGAGAAGAACAGTGCAGTTTTAGAAAGGGTAGAGGATGTGTCAACTAAATTTTCCTTCTGAATATAAAGTTTCATGAAGATCCAATCACTCCTTCGTAAGTTAAAAATACGTAATTTTTTCTAATTTTTCAGAACTACCCCCCCAACTCCCACAAATAGATCGGATCCATTCCGATTATGTCAATCATGTATCTAGAAATTCTGCTTATTTTTCAAACCAAGTTTCATCCCGATCCCTCCACTCTAAGCGTTTTCCAAGATTTTAGATCCCCCCCCCCCAATGACACCAAATCTAGTCGGTATTTAAAATAAAACTTCGAGACACGATATCCTTATAAATATCAAATTTCACTGAGATCCGATCCCCCGTTCATAAGTTAAAAATACCTTATTTTTTCTAATTTTCAGAATTAACCCTCTCCCCCCCCAATTACCCCAAAGAGGGCGGAATCGTTCAAGTTATTTCAATCACGTATCTAAGACTTGTGCTTATTTTTACCACCAGGTTTCATCCCGATCCTTCCACTTAAAGCGTTTTCCAAGATTTTAGGTTCCCCCCAAACCCCCAAATGTCACCGGATCTAGTCAGGATTTAAAATGATAGCTTTGAGACAAAATATCCTCCCAAATATCAAATATCATTAAGATCCCATCACACGTTCATAAGTTAAAAATACTTCATTTTTTCTATTTTTCCCGAATTAACCGGCCCCCCATTCTCCCCCTAGATCGTAAAATTGGGAAAACGACTATTTCTAGTTTAATCTGGTCCGGTCCCTGATATGCCTGCCAAATTTAATTGCCCTAGTTTACCTGGATGTGCCTAAATTAGCAAAACCGGGACAGACCGACAGACAGACTGACATAATTTGCGATCGCTAAATGTCACTTGGTTAATACCAAGTGCCATAAAAAAAAGATAATAAACTCCAACAATAGCTTTGTTTGTATCATGAAAGCTATATCTAAATACCGTAAAATCTTTAATGGTGATATAATCAGAAGAAGACAAAACGAAATAAGAGGGGATTCCTACAAGTTTCAAATCGCCGATTGTTGCTATTTCTAGGATACAGTTTTGAAAAGTATCACCTAACACAAAAATAAAAAAAAGTATATATATAACTATGTTATGCGCAAGGAAATCATGATAAATATAGAAAATAATTTCTAAGACCACACTGGCTACGCCCGATGGGGAAAAAATATGAAGAAGTAAAATGGAGGACATTTTCAGTTAGTACAAAAAGGAAGGATAAATATCCAGATATTTTGATTGAAACCTTTACTCAACTGTAACCAATATACAAAGTAAAGAGTAGAAATATAAGTATAAAATATAAAATATAGAAAAAAGCTCTAAGGAAACAATTAAACAAAACTCTTGATTTAAATGACCTCTGAAAGCAACGGTGTCAGAGTGACTAAATAAAAGCATCCGACAACTAATGATTATTGAAACTCGGGAAGTCATTTTTTGTAAGGCGTTTTTAAGCAGTAATACCTGGTAAGCAAATAGAGTTCAGAAAAAACTTAAGAATTGCCTGTATAGCTCCAGAAGGAGAAAAAATTACTTTTTCTATTAATAAGTCATTAACTAAACACAGGCACTACCCAACAAGTTTGTAATTTTTTAACAGTAAGGAAGTTCACATAAACACATAATCACAGATTTTAAAAATATTCAAAACGGATTTAAAAAATGCAAACAGTATCGGGTTTAAGAAACCAGGTATATCGGACCGACATTCTGCACAGAACAAAGAAAGGGAAACGATAGCATGAGTCGGAAAACTTATAATATTATGATTACAGCAAAAAAATTCAACTGAACTTAATAATAAGGAAAAAGAAAGAAAATGAAATATCAATTACCTTTACAGGCACAATGTGTTAGGCACAATATTATTCTGTATATTATGAAGTAAGAACTGTATCCTAAGTTCTCACTGACCAAATGCTTGTCATACGCCCACCTCTCCCATAATGTGCAAATATATAGCCCAAATAATTTATTATCCATCTATTGTACCAGATGTCTTTGTCTTTTCTCACGCTTAGCTGAAAGAAACTAACAAAGAAACCGGTTCTACAGTGCGTCAATGGATGAAAAACTTAACATAGGGGCTGTAACAGATAGGTACCTAAGGTTGTAGTAAGATTCAATGTTCTTAGTCAAGTTAAAAAAAAAATATAGCAAGGAGATATGGTGACGCATAATATTTGTTAAAAGATTACTTTAAAAAGGATTCAAGTTTTCATGAATTTAATGAAGGAAAAGTAATTTATTGGAGAGTAATTTTTGTCAAAATTTTCTTGTTTTTGTTCCATTGAAACTGAAAATCAGTGTTCCCAGTCAGGGTCGTCAATTTGTAGAGGGGGAGTTTCCCCTAGATACTTGCCCCCTCGGTTTTTTAAATACTATTTTAGGAGTACTTTTATTGAAAAATACTATTTTTAAAGAATCTTCACTGAAAAAACAAGTGAATAAAAAGCTCCCCCAGACAGAGTTAATTCAAAAAAAGAGAAAAACAAGGACACTTGTCAGATTAAAAAACCGATCATTAACTAAAAAACTGAGCCAATACAACAAATTCTCTGATTAATAATGTTTACAAATGCAGGAATGAAACTCTTGCTGTTTCTCTCGCGGATTGGTGGGAGAGGTTGAAGGGTAAAGACTTTCTGGAAGTCGGTTCAGGGAGGTCGGGATCTTAAAGGTTGAAAAGGCGGGGAGAATAAATCTTGGAAACGGGGGGTTTGTCATGGCCTTAGTGAAATAGACCTTATGGGCATGTATTTTACTAATCAAACTCGTTAAAACCATCATTATTTGGTCCAACTTTCTGACTTGCTCGATTTCCGTTTGTTTAACTTTAACTTGACTTCTTTTAGATACTTGACAAGTATATTACAATTTCTCCGGAAAATATCTAGCAAATCTGTCTCCATTGTTCGGAACGCCCATGCTTCAGGGTCATAATTGTGACCCTGTACCATGGCCCTCTGCTATGTCACATACATGACTATTGACCCCGCTCTATCCATTACAATTGTATATGACATCACTAAGTGTCTCTTTTAAATTTATTTATCTTCGTTTTGCAATAAAAGCGGTATACAGTTTATAATGAAAATCCAATTTGTTCCTGTCAGAGTAACTAATATGTATCTAATACTTCTAGTAGATACATAATGTATCCAATACTTAAATGTATCTAATAATTATAGATGCATAAATGTATCTAATGCTTCTTTTACATGCTCACGGTAATCCCCTAACTGCAAAAATAACATTTAAGCATTGATTTAGTCAAGCTCATTGATTTAGCATTGACTTTTGATATAGCCATTTTGTTTAACGTAGTTGAAAGGTCTGGAAATTACGGCTTTGAGAATGAAATCCCCCCCCCCCCAAGACAAAGGTTTTAAATTATGACTTTAGGACATATCAGGTTTTTATAGAAAAAGTTGTTGTAGAAACATCAAAAAGGGCTCATTCGATCGGAAATTGAAAGGGCTAATACTCTTTTCAATAGTCGAGAGTAATTGGAGAGCAACTAACCCTTCTCCCACGCCCAAATTTTTACCAAACACTTCTAATAAAAAATTCTAATAGCTATTTTTTCAAAGGATTTGAAAGGTCCAGAAATTTTGTCTTTGAGGATAACAAATCCCCCTAGCCCTCAGGGCAAGGGTTGTATGTTATGCACTGGTGTATAGAAGGTTTTTATAGAAAGCGCTGTCATAGAAACTTCGGAAGCAGCTCATTCGATTGGTAATCAGAAATTCTAGTGCTCTTTCTAAGAATCAAAGTGATCGAATGGCATCTATCCCCCCCCCGCACACAAACACACGTTGTACTGTTCCTAAATGCATCTAATAGAAATTTTGAGTCAGCAATTTTATTCAAACAGTTCAAAAACAGGATCCCAGAACCTTCTATTGCTATCACATAAAACACAGACAACAAATAGATCAGCCAAAAAATCAACCCCTTTTAAAATTTTAGTTTTCCATTTTTTCTTCTTCCTCTCCATCATCAGACTTTTCAAGTCTTTACGTGCGGCTACAAGTTCATCCCTTTTGGTCATTTCATTTGGATTATAAGCAGATTCGATAATGTTTTGAATACAACCGGCTAAAAGGGTATCTTTGCGACCAACTGTGTACGTGGCCCTACACAGAGGACATTTTGTTTGGTTTTCTTGATTCTGAAGGACGCAAGCTTCGCAGAAAGCGTGTAGACACGGCAGTCTAACTGGCTCAACAAATACCTCATAGCAGATGCAGCAAGATAGTTCAGAATCCAATAGGTCAAGCATTTTTTTCTTAAACTCTGTTACTTCTTTGCAAGTATTAAATTCGTCCGGGTTAGCTTGTTTACATCTTTTAATATCAAGTGGCTTCTTCTTAGACTCTGTTAATGCAGTAGAAGCATTAATTCCCTTCGTTTTAGCTTCTTTATGCTTTTTCATAGCCCAGGAAACTGATATTGCAGCGATAGAGGCTGGAATTCTAATGGCAAAACATTTATACGCTATATTCATTGCACGCTATATAGATTATCACAGTAAAAGATGTACTGAATTAATGATTACCACAGCCAAAGGGATCATATATATATACCAAACATGACGTCACCATTCCTCATACTGATATGGTAATTATATGATGACGTCATTTACTTAAATAAGAAAGTGCATGTAGGTCACAAACTTAGAGACACAATATTAAAAATTATACTGTAAAATTCCAATGACGTCATGTACTAGTCATAAACGGTGCAATAGCGCTCCCCCAGTAAAGAGTGAGGTACCCTTTTAAGTTACTTTTCATGGAAGGAGTCCAAAACTTGTTTCTATACATTTTTTAATTTTTATGGGTAAGACAAAATTTAGGGGAAGGGGACGTGAAGGGGGTCCCGAACCTCCCCTCCTAGGATATGGCTTTGCTTACGGGAAAATAATGAAGAACGAACAAAAGTGATTCAGAAACAAAAATTCAAATGGCGTTGATTTCACCAAGGAGTAAATTTTAAGTCGTTTTGCTTTGCGATTTGGACAAAAATGCAATCAACGAATGAGATTTACATCTATTTTTGATTTCATTTATTTTTTTCTTTGTCACGTGCTCATAATAAGCTTGACGTGGATACGTTTTGAGTTCTTACTGGCAATGCATGAACTGAACATTGGTACATTAACATGCAGAACTGAACACTGGCATATGTACATATAAAACTGAATTCATCAGTATTCACAGTTGTTTCCTCAAATTACTTAAAAAAATAATTAACTCTAAATGTTTTGAGTTATTTAACGGGCTCCGTATATCTGCGAGCCTAAAGTCCCCAATATATTTTGCTGTATAATAAAGTTTACTCTATGGTCGACATCAGCCGATTTCCACACAGAAAAACCCTGAATTATGGCTATTGTTAAAATAGAGACCAGAGAATATCTAATGGCAATACTTCCTTGAGATGAAGATATGATCGATGAAAGTTGACACAACCTAGTTTGGGATTAACTATGAATATATTTTATTTTAGAATATATTTCCAAAACACCAATAAGCCATTTAATATTCATCAGCAAGCAAAACAAAAAATAATTCAAACCAATTGAAAAGAAACAAATTCACTTCTTTGTATAACTCTTTGGATAGCATTCACTTTATCACCAAGAATTTAAGCTATTCCCTAAGAAAAAGAATAAGTCAATAATCAGCTTAAAAATGCCCATGCCTCCTTAGAGGTAATGTTCTATAGACATTAGAATGGTCCGGTTACCAAATCGAATAACTTTACAAAAAATGAACAAAACTAGCAAAGAAGACAAATTTCAAATTTCTGTTATAATATTACCAGTCATTTTGTGAAAATCATTGGCAGAATTTTTTCCTTGTTATTGTATTTGCTACTGTATTTCATAAGAAGGATCTGTCTTTAAATGTATTACACTCTGAAATTAGGCAAATTTACATCTGAAAAAATAACGCACACGCCAAAATCATTCTGATGTTTCTTGTGATTCTCTAGTAGAAGTTTTTATTATTTTTCATTTTTATAGAAAATTTACTTATGAAGAAGCAAATTGAGATTCAATCAAGTAACTGGCACAAAATCTATAAAAAAATAACTTGAAAAACGGAATTCAATCAGCCTGGCTTCCTCTTGACTTCATTTCATCAAGACATAATTTGATACAGCGGTAAAACTTCACTTGTTGATGCTAGACTGATCAGAACTTCGTACACTTTGATTTTACAATCAATCGCTTCAAAATATTTCGCTAGGACAAGCACAATATTTAGGGAGATAATAATACAATTCATTATAGGAAAAATCCGAACACTAGGTTTTAGTTCCGCATTCAAGCCTTTAGTTACGACTGAACGTATATTTCTAGCTACAAAACATGAGTCGAAGCTTTAGGCTGAATTCAGCTCGAAACGCCCCACAAACTTTGATTATTACGAGTGATCGGCAAGTCATCGAAATGGTGACATATCAAATGCCTCATATCATTGCATTTTTGTTTGATGAGCATAAAAATACGACAGCAAAAATTTTCCACCATTATTAAATCTCAAAAAAAGAAAAAAAAACTGCTGAAACTTTTCATAATAGGTGAGAAGACATGTGTTTACATATATTTAAATTTTAAGGCTCATTCGTCCTAGTAGAGGCGGTCTAGATGGCTCCTCATAACCTCTTCTGTCCCCCCTCCCCCCAAAAAAACTTAACAAAATCTAAACAATAAAGAAAACCTTAAAAAACTATCATTTTGTAGCCATCAAGTCTTGAACACTGGCAGAGCTAATAATTTCCAAACCAAATTTCCAAATAATAATTTTCAAGAAACCATCCAGACCACCTTTACTAGGACAAATGAGCCTTAAAATACCCTCAGTCGTTCCTGAAGTTTTACTGATAAGCTTTTTTGACAGTTAGCATGCACATGGCAAAATATGATTGTTTCTGAAATTCCTTTCCAAAACCCTGGAGGGTTATGACATCCCCATAGGCACTGTTGATTACGTTATTTGATTACTTTTTGACTTCTTGATTAGTTATTTGATTTAGTTATTTGACTTTTTGATTTAGTTATTCGACTTTTTGATTAATTTTTGACTTTTGATCACGTTATTTGATTACTTTTGACACAGTCGTACTTTTATCAACTACATTTAATATCTAGACTAGTACCAATATTTATAGCAGGACTTATAAATAAACTGATAGACGACAGAAAAAAAAGAGAATAAAAAGGAAGACCAAGAAGAACAATACCTGAGTTTTTGCACATATTCGAATGTGTCACACAGTAGAACCATTGTTCTCACCTAACGGCTTCTCATGTTGACGTTTGCAAGAGTATCTTCTCCAAAAATTGACTTGGTATACAAATTGGCTGCCACCATATTGCAATCTCCAGCTAAAGTCTATAAAAAGGGAAAAACAGACATTTTCTTTTTTTAAGGAGCTATTTAGGAACAGTTGAGATAGCCCTAGTCTCGGCAAAAGAGTGCTGAATAGGAGAAAACCCTCCTGAGTCACTGATGACACATAGGGCGTAAAATAGACGTTTTGGTTGCTCAATCTTTTTCACAGGAACTGGTAGCAAGCCTGTCATCCAGCCATGCGACAGCTGAAATCGATCCCTTGACACCGTATTGCCAAGTAGAGTATCAATACACCCTGCTATTACAGGATATGGCCTGAATAGGTTAGTCTAGAAATACGCTTCTCAAAAATATCATAATGATCACCAAGATAAGAAGTTGTTTAAACCTATATCTTGTATATGAGGAGTATATCAGAGCTGTGTGAACACAGCAAATACAGGAATTGTTGGGCCATAAAATACACAGATGTCTAAAATTGACAGCTTGAAAAGGACTGTCATTTATATTTTCCTTGTAGTAGAAACTATTTACGGCAAATCCTTGGTACTAACCACGGAATTAGATAATAATCTACTAATAAAGTAACAACATTACTGTACTACTGACATACTATGGAGAGAGATTTTTCGTTACATCTACTTAAAATAATACTAACTAGTAATTCAAGTATATTGCCATGTAAATAGCTAAAGAGATGAATCGATGAAATGATAAACAATCAGTACTTATTGACGATACGAAGGTTAAGCATTATTGAACTGAATCTTCGTTTTGTCATTAAGACTTTCAAAATCCATAACAGTCCCATAGCTAAAAATAACTTACCTGTAATGACAGTAGAATTGCCATGAGAACAAAGTCTATTTGAAAAGTTTTATTAAAATTATGAATTACAGTCTGTGGCGCTTATTCAACTTAAGAAGCCCATATCTCAGCATTTGCTTCGCTTTAATACTTAACTAAAAGACAAGAGAGTAAGGGAAATAAAACTGCCGTCTTTATTTATATTAAAAGTTAAGAAGATGCAATTGTTAGGCTCAGTTGGCTTCCACTTAATAAATATTACGAGGTTAATAAAAAAAAAGAAAATTGAAGGCCTTTGTTGTGCGCCATAAAAACAAAATAGTAAATGTTCAACCCAGGAACTGGAACTAAAAGGGCACTACCTGATAGGATGATATTCTTGAATTTATGCCCGTTTCTCAATTTTAGCCCCTAATCAAGCCTGGAGAGCTTGTAAACTTATAAGACTAATAAAATGAGCCAGTCCTCCAGGATTCCCCATTAACCCCATCTATGAATAGTCAGGTTGGATTGTCGTACTGCGACGCTAGAGGTGAAATTCTTGGACCGTCGCAAGACGAACAACTGCGAAAGCATTTGCCAAGAATGTTTTCATTAATCAAGAACGAAAGTTAAAGGTTCGAAGGCGATCAGATACCGCCTTAGTTCTAACCATAAACGATGCCAACCAGCGATCCGCGGACGTTACTTGAATGACTCCGCGGGCAGCTTCCGGGAAACCAAAGTGTTTGGATTCCGGGGGAAGTATGGTTGCAAAGCTGAAACTTAAAGGAATTGACGGAAGTGCACCACCAGGAGTGGAGCCTGCGACTTAATTTGACTCAACACGGAAAACCTCACCAGGCCCGGAAACTGGAAGGATTGACAGATTGAGAGCTCTTTCTTGATTCAGTGGGTGGTGGTGCATGGCCGTTCTTAGTTGGTGGAGCGATTTGTCTGGTTAATTCCAATAACGAACGAGACTCTAGCCTGCTAAGTAGATGATGGATCCTAGTGGTGGATCGCTCTTCTTAGAAGGACAAGTGGCGTCTAGCTATTTGAGAGTGAGCAATAACAGGTCTGTGATGCCCTTAGATGTCCTGGGCCGCACGCGCGCTACACTGGAAGAATCAGCGCGTCCTCCCTGTCCGAGATGACCGGGTAACCACTGAACTTCTTCCGTGGTTGGGATTGGGGACTGCAAGGATCCCCATGAACCAGGAATCCCTAGTAGGTGCAAGTCATTAGCTTGCGTCGATTACGTCCCTGCCCTTTGTTCACACCGCCCGTCGCTACTACCGATTGAATGATTTAGTGAGAACTTCGGACGACTCGCCAGGGCAGCCTCCGGGCCGCTGGTGGTGTGGTTGAAAGTTGTTCAAAGTTGATCCTTTAGAGGAAGTAAAAGCCGTAACAAGGTTTCCGTAGGTGAACCTGCGGAAGGATCATTAGCGTTTGATAAACGAGAAGGAGACTTCTTGGCCATGTGTGGTCAGTAGTTTTTTCCGAATTGTTGTTATTGATACACGTCCCCGTGTTTGATGTTTGAGGTGCACAAGTAGGTTTTGCCTATTGTGAGGGGGTAGTACCCTTGTGCAGCATCATTCATGGGGGCCATTCGTTGAACAATGGAGTGCTCAACGGAGTCTTGAGGAATGGTGGGCTTTGACAGCAGTCCATTGTGGTGGATTTGCCTAAAAAGTTTGGTTTGTTGATTTAATGGAGAATCGGTGAGACCATTGACTGACTTTGAGGACTTGAACTAGCTCTGTAGTGGGGGCTCTCAGAGGAGTGGGAGCATGCAAAGCTTGTGAATGTAGCCAAGTCAATGGATTTACTTTTATGTCCCTGTTGAGACAAACCCAACACTGAGGTGAGTGTTGCTGCCTATGTTTGTGTGGGGGATCTCGAGATGATATACTGGGTTATTGTCTCGAGGTCTTGGTATCTGTGGCCATTATTCTAGGATGGTAGTGGGATTTTTGGCAGCACAACTAGATTGGGACCTTGCTTTTGCAAACGGGGGCTCTTGTGAGGAAACGAGAGCCTGCAAAGCTTGTGACACATCTTGAGTTGTGTACGAGGGCCAAAGTCATGCCATCTGAAAAATAATGGACATTCGATTACTAACACTGTGGTAGTTGCTGCCCCAGCAACATTTTGGTGGGGCCCGGGAAGCACTCTTTACCCTTTCTGAGGGCCCAAGTGGTGCAAGACTAAGGGATTGGCTTGGTCAAAAGAGAGGCGCGGAAGTCCTCGGGTGAGCCAAAGTCTTGCACTGCGACTGCACTAATGTAGCATCGATTTTGCAAGCAAAATGCTAACATGCTCTTGACATCTCGATGTACATTTTCTACGTGTGAATTCGTAGTGAAAAATAGTGATATTGGGGACTAGAGTGGCTCTGTGATTCAAGGATCATGGATACCACTCCGCGAGACTAAAGGGAGTGAAGGTGAGCTTGCCCCAATAGAGCATGGCTTGAGGTGTGCAAGGGTTCAATTGCATTGGCCTTGTTTGAGGGAGAATTTGAAACATTCATTAGAATGACCCTGGAGGATGGATCACTTGGCTCACATTACGAATACGAACGCAGCTAGACGCCTGATTCCATTCGAACTGCAGGACACATGGAAAGTCTATATTTTGAACGCAAATTGCATGTCCAGCCTTTGAGCTTGGACTACGTCTGGCTGAGAGACGGCTGTTTTTATCATACGGTATTTGGGTACCGTCACAGCGAGGCTCCTTGCTTCTATAAGGCCGTTGATGTCAACGCCTATAGAGGATGCAAGCGATCTCGTCAAGTTTTGTGTCAACTGTTTATGTTGAGAGGATTTGGTAATAGGTATTTGGTCTCGCTTACTGGTCTCATTTGCCTCTTTGTTGTGGGCTATTGGTTAGGGGAATCAATAGTACAAGGAGTGCAAGTGATCTCAGGGCTATGCCTCTTGTGGATCACCCTTTTACTTGTCACCCAACTGGGTAATGGTACCTGAGCTCCTTTTTGGTGGAACTTAGAGGAGGTGTTACACATTATGGGTGTACAGAGTATATAAGGGCCCAATGAGGATGAAAATCCAATTCTTCTTGGCTAAAACACTTTGACTGACAGCCTTTTGTCACAGGAATGGACTACTATGACTTTGGTAGTAGGAAATTGGTTTATTTGATGTTGAACTGTTGACTCCAAGAGGCATGCTGGCATTACTGGGTTTGTGGTGACCAAGTGACTTTGGTGATTGGTTTGAAAAACAAATGACCCTCTCAGTTTATGAAATACCCCCGGCCTCAGCTCAGGCGAGACGACCCACTTGACTTAAGCATATTAGTCAGCGGAGGAAAAGAAACTAACAAGGATTCCCTTAGTAGCGGTAAACGCAACCATTTTATTGGGAAATGACAAAGAGTGTATGCCAATATACCGCTGAGAGGTAACACAATAACATGTACCTAAACACACCTTTTGGGACGTCTGTCTTGCTATTCTTAATCAGATAGAATTAAGCAAAAACTTTATACACCAGCCAGGGCCACCCTTTAAAAGTTTTTGTTGGATGAAACCCATACTGTCAAACTAACAAAAAAAAGTGAATTATAAAAACTGTTTTGCCATCTGATAAGCAGCATGCTGACAGCTTAGGATCAACAAATATTGTTATTAGGTCTAGACTAAACTGGATATTAGAATGGTCCAGTTACCAAATGGAATAACTTTACAAAATATTAACAAAACTAGCAAAGAAGACAAATGTCTAATTTCTGTTATAATATTACCAGTCATTTTGTGAAAATCATCCACAGAATTTTTTCCTTGCTATTGTATTTACTTCTGAATTTCCACAAGAAGGATCTGTCTTTAAATGTATTACACTCTGAAATTAGGTAAATTTACATCTAAAAAAATAATAAACACGCCCAAATCATTCTGATGTTTATTATGACTCAGTGGTAGAAGTTTTTATTATTTTTCATTTTTATAGAAAATTTACTTTTTCCGGAAAAAGGAATTTAATCAGCCAGGCTTCCTCTTGACTTTATTTCATCAAGAGATAATTTGATACAGCGGTGAAACTTCACTTGTTGACGCCACACTGATCAGAACTTCGTACACTTTGATTTTACAATCAATCACTTCAAAATATTTCGCTAGGACAAGCAAAATATTTAGGGAGATGATAATACAATTTATTCTAGAAAAATCCGAACACTAGGATTTAGTTCAGCATTCAAACCTTTCGTTACGACTGAATTTATATTCCTAGCTACAAAACATGAGTCGAAGCTTTAGCCTAAATTCATCTCGAAACGCCCATCTCGAAATTCTTTCCAAATAATCAAACATAGCCTACAAGGGACACAATCTTTGGTAAAGCAGTTAGATCTATCAGTATTGAAGACTCTTCTATGGCTGCAAAACTTCAGTCCTTTAAAGTTTTCCTTATTGTTTTTATTTTTTTAAGGTTTTATTTGAGAACAGAAAAAGTCACAAGAAGCCATCCAGACCACATTTACTAGGACAAATGAGCCTTAAAATACCCTCAGTCGTTCCTGAAATTTTACTGATAAGCCCTTTTGACAGTTAGCATGCACCTGGCATAATATGATTGTTTCTGGAATTCATCTTCAAAATTCTGGAGGGTTATGACATCCCCACAGGCATAGTTAACATTTAAAGCATTCTGGTTAAGCTAGCTATTTTAAAATTTTGATCGAATTTTTTTGGAGACAGGGCGGATAAAAAGGGCATGGGAGGGGTTCTGACAGCCCTCCAACCAAAATAATACTTCTACCTAATCGTTTCCTTATAGTTTGAACTTAATACCCTCTGCGGTACTTAAAATCTGCCTTTTTGATAAGACAGATTTCCTTTTCCTAATGATAAATCATTCCTGTAAGCAAAGGATAGACTGCATAACTTACACTCCTTCATCAGAGGCTGAAGAGGGCATGGCATCCCTAGAGGCATAGCTATTAGACCTTTTGACTAGTTAGAAAAAAAAAATTACGAAATTTCGACCTTTGTCGAGGAGAGGGGTCACATTAAAAGAGCAAGGAAGGGGGATCAACCCTGAGGGATAGCTATTTGACCTCTTGCACTATTTTAAACAAATTGGCTATCTCAAAACTTTTATCGGGTACATTTGGGAAAAAAGTTCTTGTGGGTTGTGGTTGTCCTCCCATCACTCAACTATTAACAGGAGCACTGGAATGTTCAATTCCTAATTGAATGACCCCCTACAAATTCTGTATGACCACCCTTTCCATAAAAACCTTATATATTAGAAACAGGCAACTAGCGTAACTTACAGCCTTTGTCCCGGAGGCTAGGGAGGAGGAGGTTGTCAACACCAGATGCATGGCTGGTTGCCCTCCAATCACCTTTGACTCTTGAAAAGGGAGCAAAGACTTTAAATTTACAATCAAATGTGCTTCTTCCAAAGTTTATACGGCCACCTCTTCCATAAAAACCTTATATGTTAACAATGGGACACTTGCATAAATCCAAGCCCTTGCCTCCAGGTTTTGGGGGGTTTATCAACACTAGAGGCGTAGTTATTTGACCTTAGGGCTATTTTTTACAAAAATGGCTATATCAAAACTTTGATCGGATGCAATTGGGGAAGAGACGGCGTGGGAGGGGGAAGGACTAGTTACTCTCCGATCACTTTTGTCTCTTACAAAGGGTATCATAACTTTCAATTTTCAGTTGAACGAGCCTCCTTCGAAGTTTATATGATCACCCCTTCCATAAAAACCTTTATGTTAACAATGGATAACTTACATAGTTTACAACCGTTTCCCCGGGGCTGAGGGAGCTATGCCAACTCCTGAGCTATGATCATTTAACTGCTGGACTATTTTGAACAAAATGTCTATATGAAAGTTTTGTTCGGATACATTTGGAGAAAAAGGGCTTGGTGATGGGGATGGAGGGGAGGGGGGTTGTGGTGGCTGGTTGTCCTCCGATCACTTTTGATTTTTAAAAAGGGCAGCGGTGTTATCAATTTCCAATCGAATTAGTCCCCTCCAAAGTATATTCAACGACGCATTCCATAAAAAACTTATATCTTATCAATCGGCAACTAGCATAATTTATAGTCCCGAGAGCTGGAGGAGGGGTCGATTCTGGATGCATACTTATTTGGTCTTTGAACTATTATGAACAAAGTGGCCATTTTAAAGTTTTGATCGGATGCACCAGGGAGAAAACGATGTTGGGGAAGAGGGGGGCTGGTTGCCCTCCGATTACTTTTGACACTTAAAAAGGGAGCTAGAACCTTCGATTACCCATCTAATGAGCCTCTTCCAAAGTTTAAACGATCACCCCTTCCACGAAAAGTTTATATTATAAACAATTGGCAACTCGCATAATTTGCAACCCTTTTCCCCCAGGCTGTGGGGGTTTTGTCAACCTTTGAGGCATACTTATTTGACCTTTGGACTATTATAATAAAATGACTATGTAAAAATATCGGTTGGATGCATTTGGAGAAAAGAGGGCGTCAGGGGGAGGGGCTAGCTTCTCTCCCATCACTTTAGAATTTTAAAAGGGGCAAAAGAACTTCCGATTTCCAATCGAATGAGCCCCACCAAAGTTTATTCTAACATTTTTCGTGTGAAATACCTCTAGAAAAAAGAATAATAATTAATAAATAATAAAATATTGAAACCTTATGACTCTTTACTTTAGGGAACGCTATGGTGCTTCCTCTGATATTGACTTTCTAATTGCTTAAAATCAATATGACAATGTATAATTGGTGTTGAATACATAATGCTAGGTTATGCAGTTTTTCTTTTTTTAGGGTGGGGGAGGGGGTTAGGTTAGATTTTTTTAGGTTAGACCTCGACTCCTCCGGTCAGCCTCCTTAGCAATCCCAATTTACTCTCCGATCCATGCTGTTGCAGACAGGTTTCGTAAATGTTTTATCCCCTTTATTCTAGAGCACTTTAATAATAATTCATAATTGTGTCCTTGCCAAAATCCCCTTTTCCTCTATTGCTGTTTTTATTTTTGATTTATTGCAATGTTTTTGTACTTGAATTGTCAAGTTTACTGATTCGCTCTTTATCTTTGATGATTTTGCCCTTTTAATTTTTTTAATCTTAAGTGTTTGACTTAATGAACTGATTTGAATTTTTTTTCTTAACTTTAACTGACATATAAAGCGAATTCGGCTCTATAGAGCTGGTGATAGCCTTTTGAAAATATATCTTATCTTTATCTTATACACAAAAAACGCGTAATGTTAAACAGTTGTAGTATCACAAACATACGAACTCTTTCTATTCCAAATTTATGAAGAGCAACCAGAGCAACACGGTTCACTTTGCCTGCTCACTCCATAGTAACAACTCAAACCAGACTGGAATGTTTTGGCGCGTTTTAGTATACATGTCGATAAGTCAGGTAATACCAACATAACTGCTGCGCTCAGTTTGTACTTTTATCAACTACATTTAATATCTAGACTAGTACCAATATTTATGGCACGACTTATAAATAAACTGATAGACGACAGGAAAAAAAGAGAATAAAAAGAAAGGCCAAGAAGAACAATACCTGAGTTTTTGCACAAATTCGAATGTGTCCTACAATAGAACCATTGTTCTCACCTAACGGCTTCTCATGTTGACGTTTGCAAGAGTATCTTCTCCAAAAATTGACTTGGTATACAAATTGGCTGCCACCATATTGCAATCTCCTGCTGAAGTCTATAAAAAGGGAAAAACAGACATTTTCTTTTTTTAAGGAGCTATTTAGGAACAGTTGAGATAGCCCTAGTCATGGCAAAAGAGTGCTAAATAGGAGAGAACCCTCCTGAGTCACTGATGACACATAGGGCGTAAAATAGACGTTTTGGTTGCTCGATCTTTTTCACAGGAACTGGTAGCAAGCCTGTCATCCAGCCATACGACAGCTGAAATCGATCCCTTGACACCGTATTGTCAAGTAGAGTATCAATCCACCCAGCTATTACAGGATATGGCCTGAATAGGTTAGTCTAGAAATACGCTTCTCAAAAATATCATAATGATGACCAAGATAAGAAGTTGTTTAAACCTATATCTTGTATATGAGGAGTATATTAGAGCTGTGTGAATTCAGCAAATACAGGAATTGTTGGGCCATAAAATACACAGATGTCTAAAATTGACAGCTTGAAAAGGACTGTCATTTATATTTTCCTTGCAATAGCAACTATTTACGGAAAATCCTTGGTACGAACCACGGAATTAGATAATGCTCTACTAATAAAGTAACGAATTTACTATACTACTGACATACTATGGAGATAGATTTTTCGTTACATCTACTTAAAGTAATACTAAATAGTAATTCACGTATATTGCCATGTAAATAGCAAAAGAGATGAATCGATAAAATAATAAGCAATCAGTTGTTATTGACACTACGAAGGTTAAGCATTACTGAACTGAATCTTTGTTTTGTCATTAAGACTATCAAAATCCATAAAAGCCCCATAGCTAAAAAATAGCTTAACTGTAATGACAATAGGATTACCATGAGAACAAAGTTTATTTGAAAAGTTTTGTTAAAATTATGAATTACAGTCTGTGGCGCTTATTCAACTTAAGAAGCCCATATCTCAGCATTTGCTTCGCTTTAATACTTAACTAAAAGACAATAGAGTAAGGGAAATAAAACTGCCGTCTTTATTTATATTAAAAGTTAAGAAGATGCAATTGTTAGGCTCAGTTGGCTTCCAGTTAATAAATATTACGAGGTTAATAAAAAAAAAAAAAAAATTGAAGGCCTTTGTTGTGCGCCATAAAAAGAAAGAATTAAAACAAAATAGTGAATGTTCAACCAAGGAACTGGAACTAAAAGGGCACTACCTGATAGGATGATATTCTTGAATTTATGCCCCCTGTTTCTCAATTTTAGCCCCTAATCAAGCATGGAGAGCTTGTAAACTTATATGACTAATAAAATAAGCCAGTCCTCCAGGATCCCCCATTAACCCCATCTGTGAATAGTCAGGTTGGATTACAATTTTGTCAATAGAAGCAACGTAGTTTACTTAAGCTCGTTTCTTTTTATTCAATTTAGTAATAATAGATGTTATTCATTCAAGTTCATGTTCCCTTTCATTAATTCTACGATAAATAAGACTTATAGCTACCCAAAAATGGTAACACGTTATATACAAAAAAAACAACAACATGGTACTACTACTACCACTACTAAGGGCTCACAGCGGCACCTAGCCACCTTAAACAAACACAGCCTCACACGCTCTTCTTCTATCCCGCTCTATCCAAAGCTTCCCCCTCTACCTCCTCCTAAGCAGTACAAATTTCCTTTAAATCCTTCCTTACGATCTCCAACTCGGGGATGACCTGCTTTTCCTTTGGTCCTAGATGGATGGCAGAAAAGGACAATCTTTGCAATCTGAAATCCTTTATCTACAAAACGCGTCCTAGCCATCTCAACCTTTCGAAAACCTTCCAAGAATGCTTGGAAATTTCTTGTCCAAGACCCTAGCAATTGAATGCTATTTTCTTAGTTAAAATTCAACAACAACATTATTACATAGATAAATACGCAAAATAAACCATGCCTACAGGTTTAATTAGACATGATGTGCTAAAAGTCCAAAGAAAGAAAAAGAAGAAAAGATAAAGGGAAAACCTTTGCTGGTGTCAAGCACTTCATATTGGTAGATCCAAGCAAATTTTCTATATATTTGTGCAGGTCAGTAAGAGTAGTGTTCACAGTGAACTTATTTTCCCATTCAAAATCGGCCCGCATTTGCCTGAAGTCCTCAAGATTACACGCAGCTGGAACAATGTAATCCTTGATATCAACATGAATATCATTAATAATGATAATATTTCGATCTGATTGAGAGCCACCTACATCATAAACTGTAAGAGAAATAAAATAGGTAAAATTCAACCGGATTAGTAAAGACTTTTGAGGCACAGTGTAGGGTATACATACATAAACCCATTCAAAATATTCTAAATATCTAAGTGAACACAGAATATGTAGGATTAATTTCTTAGAATCAAAAAATAATATTCTGATACCAGATAATAATATTAATCTGGTTAAAAATAATCAGAACAAAATAAGCCCCAAAAGGTATATAGCTGCAGTTAAACCACTTATTCAGTCATAATTTTTAAAACTCTAAAACTTCAACATTTTTAATATCAATACTCAAACATGGCAGAAAGTCTATATTTTTTTGTGCCTTCATATACCTTTTAATTTACGCATTGGCTGCCACATTTAAAAATTTACCAAAGGCTCTAAAAGATGTGCCTTCCTTTCATAACGACAATAAGTTTCTTTTTCTTTCAGCTTTTACCAGAAATCTACTGCACTAATGTAACAAATTGCTTTTGCAAATGTTTAATAGCTGACTTTCATCACCGAATTTTTATCACCTAACTTGATAAGGGGTCCATATCACCTAGGTCAATTTCTAGTATTTGAATTCATTTAAGTAAGCGTGGAGTAAGCTTATTATTCAATGAATCACATAAATATATATTTTTCGAGCTATTGAATCAACCAATTTACACGAAATAACAATAAAAAAAAGAATATAAAGTGATCCATGCTCATTTTAAATATACCTTTCAAACTTTTGTTCTTAAAGCAAATATCAAAGGAAAATAATTCGATTCGGGATTCCCAAACGAAAGAAGGGGAGGATGGAGATTTCACTAGATATCAGAAAATTAGAAAGGAAAAAAGATAAATAGCTAAATAGCACCCCCCCCAACCAAAAAAAAGAGCTAAGAGCTCATATGGAACTTGTGACGAGGCCGGAAGAGCCAAGAACTCATATGGTATGAGCTCTAGCAAAATTCTAAGAATCAATAGATTGATTTGAAAGGAAAATCAAAGTCTTTATGCCGGTTGTGATTTCAAATAAGAGCTCTGAGTTACGAGCTCCTTCTAAATATCAAAATTCATTAAAATCCGATCACCCGCTCGTAAGTTATAAATACCTCATTTTCCCTAATTTTTCCTCTCCCTTCAGCCCCCCCAGATGGTAGAATCAGGGAGAAGAACATTATCAAGTCAATTTATGCTGCTCCCTGACACGCCTACCAATTTTCATCGTCCTAGCACGACCAGAAGCACCAAACTCGTCAAAGCACTGAACCCCACCCCTAACTCCCCCAAAGACAGCGAAACCAGTAAGGTTACATCAGTCACTTATCTACGACATTTGCTTATCCTACCCACCAAGCTTCATCCCGATTCCTCCACTCTAAGCGTTTTCCAAGATTTCCGATTTCCCCCTCCAACTTCCCCCCCCCAAATGTCAGAGGATCTGGTCGGAATTTAAAGTAAGAGCTCTAAAGCACAAGATCCTTCTAAATATCAATTTTCATTAAGATCTGATCACCCGTTCGTAAGTTACAACTACCTCACTTTTTCTAATTTTTCGAGTTATTCCCCCTCCCTCCAAACTCCACCATAGAGAGCAGATCCAGTCCGGTTATGTCAGTATCGTATCTTGCACTTGTTTCTATTCTTCCCACCCAGTTTCATCCTGATCTTTCCGCTTTAGGAAGCACTTTCTAAGATTTCTGCCCCCCCCCCCAGCTGCCCCCGCAATGACACTGGATCCGGTTGGGATTTAAAATAGAGACCTGAGTTACAAGGTCCTTCTGAATATGAAGTTTCATGAAGATCCAATCTCTCCTTCGTAAGTTAAAAATACATAATTTTTTCTAATTTTTCAGAACTACCCCCCCAACTCCCCGAAATAGATCGGATCCATTCCGATTATGTCAATCATGTATCTTGAAATTCTGCTTATTTTTCCCACCAAGTTTCATACCGATCCCTCCACTCTAAGCGTTTTCCAAGATTTTAGGTCCCCCTAACCCCCCCCCCCCCCAATGAAACCAGATCTAGTCGGTATTTAAAATAAAACTTCGAGACACGATATCCTTCTAAATATCAAATTTCACTGAGATCCGATCCCCCGTTCATAGGTTAAAAATACCTTATTTTTTCTAATTTTCAGAATTAACCCTCTCCCCCCCCCCCAATTACCCCAAAGAGTGCGGACTCGTTCCAGTTATTTCAATCACGTATCTAAGACTTGTGCTTATTTTTACCACCAGGTTTCATCCCGATCCTTCCACTTAAAGCGTTTTCCAAGATTTTAGGTTCCCCCCCAAACCCCCAAATGTCACCGGATCTAGTCAGGATTTAAAATGATAGCTTCGAGACACAATATCCTCCCAAATATCAAATATCATTAAGATCCCATCACACGTTCATAAGTTAAAAATACTTCATTTTTTCTGTTTTTCTCGAATTAACCGGCCCCCCATTCTCCCCCTAGATCGTAAAATTGGGAAAACGACTATTTCTAGTTTAATCTGGTCCGGTCCCTGATATTCCTGCCAAATTTAATTGCCCTAGTTTACCTGGATGTGCCTAAATTAGCAAAACCGGGACAGACCGACAATTGAATTTGCGATCGCTATATGTCACTTGGTTAATACCAAGTGCCATAAAAAAAAAAAAAAAAAACTCCAACAATAGCGTTGTTTGTATCATGTAAGCTATGTCTAAATACCGTGAAATCTTTAATGGTGATATAATCATGAGGAGACAAAACGAAAGAAGAGGGCTTTTCTACAAGTTTCAAATCGCCGATTGTTGCTATTTCTAGGATACAGTTTTGAAAAGTATCACCTAACACAAAAATAAAAAAAGTACATATATAACTATGTTATGCGCAAGGAAATCATGATAAATATAGAAAATAATTTTTAATATTATAATTATAATATATATAATGTAATATTATAATAATTATAATAAATAATTTAGTCAAGCTCATTGATTTAGCATTGACTTTTGATATAGCCATTTTGTTTAACGTAGTTGTAAGGTCTGGAAATTACGGCTTTGAGAATGAAATCCCCCCCCCCCCAAGACAAAGGTTTTTAATTATGACTTTGGGGCATATCAGGTTTTTATAGAAAAAGTTGTTGTAGAAACATCAAAAAGGGCTCATTCGATCGGAAATTGAAAGGGCTAATACTCTTTTCAATAGTCGAGAGTAATTGGAGAGCAACTAACCCTTCTCCCACGCCCAATTTTTTACCAAACACTTCTAATAAAAAATTCTAATAGCTATTTTTTCAAAGGATTTGAAAGGTCCAGAAATTTTGTCTTTGAGGATAACAAATCCCCCTAGCCCTCAGGGCAAGGGTTGTATGTTATGCACTGGTGTATAGAAGGTTTTTATAGAAAGCGCTGTCATAGAAACTTCGGAAGCAGCTCATTCGATTGGTAATCAGAAATTCTAGTGCTCTTTCTAAGAATCAAAGTGATCGAATGGCATCTACCCCCCCCCCCCGCACACAAACACACGTTGTACTGTTCCTAAATGCATCTAATAGAAATTTTGAGTCAGCAATTTTATTCAAACAGTTCAAAAACAGGATCCCAGAAACTTCTATTGCTATCACATAAAACACAGACAACAAATAGATCAGCCAAAAAATCAACCCCTTTTAAAATTTTAGTTTTCCTTTTTTTCTTCTTCCTCTCCATCATCAGACTTTTCAAGTCTTTACGTGCGGCTACAAGTTCATCCCTTTTGGTCATTTCATTTGGATTATAAGCAGATTCGATAATGTTTTGAATACAACCGGCTAAAAGGGTATCTTTGCGACTAACTGTGTACGTGGCCCTACACAGAGGACATTTTGTTTGGTTTTCTTCATTCTGAAGGACGCAAGCTTCGCAGAAAGCGTGTAGACACGGCAGTCTAACTGGCTCAATAAATACCTCATAGCAGATGCAGCAAGATAGTTCAGAATCCAATAGGTCAAGCATTTTTTTCTTAAACTCTGTTACTTCTTTGCAAGTGTTAAATTCGTCCGGGTTAGCTTGTTTACATCTTTTAATATCAAGTGGCTTCTTCTTAGACTCTGTTAATGCAGTAGAAGCATTAATTCCCTTCGTTTTAGCTTCTTTATGCTTTTTCATAGCCCAGGAAACTGATATTGCAGCGATAGAGGCTGGAATTCCAATGGCAAAACATTTATACGCTATATTCATTGCACGCTATATAGATTATCACAGTAAAAGATGTACTGAATTAATGATTACCACAGCCAAAGGGATCATATATATATACCAAACATGACGTCACCATTCCTCATACTGATATGGTAATTATATGATGACGTCATTTACTTAAATAAGAAAGTGCATGTAGGTCACAAACTTAGTGACACAATATTAAAAATTATACTGTAAAATTCCAATGACGTCATGTACTAGTCATAAACGGTGCAATAGCGCTCCCCCAGTAAAGAGTGAGGTACCCTTTTAAGTTACTTTTCATGGAAGGAGTCCAAAACTTGTTTCTATACATTTTTTAATTTTTATGGGTAAGACAAAATTTAGGGGAAGGGGACGTGAAGGGGGTCCCGAACCTCCCCTCCTAGGATATGGCTTTGCTTACGGGAAAATAATGAAGAACGAACAAAAGTGATTCAGAAACAAAAATTCAAATGGCGTTGATTTCACCCAGGAGTAAATTTTAAGTCGTTTTGCTTTGCGATTTGGACAAAAATGCAATCAACGAATGAGATTTACATCTATTTTTGATTTCATTTATTTTTTTTGTCACGTGCTCATAATAAGCTTGACGTGGATACGTTTTGAGTTCTTACTGGCAATGCATGAACTGAACATTGGTACATTAACATGCAGAACTGAACATTGGCATATGTACATATAAAACTGACTTCTTCAGTATTCACAGTTGTTTCCTCAAATTACCTTAAAAAAATAATTAACTCTAAATGTTTTGAGTTTTTTCACGGGCTCCGTATATCTGCGAGCCTAAAGTCCCCAATATATTTTGCTGTATAATAAAGTTTACTCTATGGTCGACATCAGCCGATTTCCACACAGAAAACCCCTGAATTATGGCTATTGTTAAAATAGAGACCAGAGAATATAAAATGGCAATACTTCCTTGAGATGAAGATATGATCGATGAAAGTAGACACAACCTAGTTTGGTATTAACTATGAATATATTTTATTTTAGAATACATTTCCAAAACACCAATAAGCCATTTAATATTCATCAGCAAGCAAAACAAAAAATAATTCAAACCAATTGAAAAGAAACAAATTCACTTCTTTGTATAACTCTTTGGATAGCATTCACTTTATCACCAAGAATTTAAGCCATTCCCTAAGAAAAAGAATAAGTCAATAATCAGCTTAAAAATGCCCATGCCTCCTTAGAGGTAATGTTCTATAGACATTAGAATGGTCCGGTTACCAAATCGAATAACTTTACAAAAAATGAACAAAACTAGCAAAGAAGACAAATTTCAAATTTCTGTTATAATATTACCAGTCATTTTGTGAAAATCATTGGCAGAATTTTTTCCTTGTTATTGTATTTGCTACTGTATTTCATAAGAAGGATCTGTCTTTAAATGTATTACACTCTGAAATTAGGCAAATTTACATCTGAAAAAATAACGCACACGCCAAAATCATTCTGATGTTTCTTATGATTCTGTGGTAGAAGTTTTTATTATTTTTCATTTTTATAGAAAATTTACTTATGAAGAAGCAAATTGAGATTCAATCAAGTAACTGGCACAAAATCTATAAAAAAATAACTTGAAAAACGGAATTCAATCAGCCTGGCTTCCTCTTGACTTCATTTCATCAAGACATAATTTGATACAGCGGTAAAACTTCACTTGTTAATGCCAAACTGATCAGAACTTCGTACACTTTGATTTTACAATCAATCGCTTCACAATATTTCGCTAGGACAAGCACAATATTTAGGGAGATAATAATACAATTCATTATAGAAAAAATCCGAACACTAGGTTTTAGTTTAGCATTCAAGCCTATCGTTACGACTGAACTTATATTTCTAGCTACAAAACATGAGTCGAAGCTTGATTCAGAAGGTTCGAAGGCTTGATTCAGAAGAGTCGAAGGCTGAATTCAGCTCGAAACGCCCCACAAACTTTGATTATTACGAGCGATCGGCAAGTCATCGAAATGGTGACATATCAAATGCCTCATATCATTGCATTTTTGTTTGATGAGCATAAAAATACGACAGCAAAAATTTTCCACCATTATTAAATCTCAAAAAAGAAAAAAAACTGCTGAAACTTTTCATAATAGGTGAGAAAACATGTGTTTATATATATTAAATTTTAAGGCTCATTCGTCCTAGTAGAGGCGGTCTAGATGGCTCCTCATAACCTCTTCTGTCCCCCCTCCCCCCAAAAAAACTTAACAAAATCTAAACAATAAAGAAAACCTTAAAAAACTATCATTTTGTAGCCATCAAGTCTTGAACACTGGCAGAGCTAATAATTTCCCCCTGGAAAATAATAAAATCGAATAAAAGTCAAACTTATAACAAGTGAATATAAAGCATAATTTATAAATGGCCTCATAATTTGCTAGAAGCATAGCTAGTTAAAATACCTTTTGACTAATTAGAAGAAAAAAGAAATTACGAAATTTCGACCTTTGTCGAGGAGAGGGGTCACATTAAAAGAGCAAGGAAGGGGGATCAACCTTAGAGGGATAGTCATTTGACCTCCTGGACTATTCTAAACCAATTGGCTATTTCAAAACTTTTATCGGGTACATTTGGGAAAAAGTTCTTGTGGGTTGTGGTTGTCCTCCCATCACTCGACTATTAACAGGAGCACTGAATTTTCAATTCCCAATCGAATGACCCCCTACAAATTCTGTATGACGATCCTTTCCATAAAAATCTTATATGTTAGAAACAGGTAACTAGCGTAACTTACAGCCTTTGTCCCGGAGGCTGGGAAGGAGGAGGTTGTCAGCACCAGATGCATGGCTGGTTGCCCTCCAATCACGTTTGACTCTTAAAAAGGGAGCAAAAACTTTAAATTTACAATCAAATGTGCTTCTTCCAAAGTTTATACGACCACCTCTTCCATAAAAACCTTATATGTTAACAATGGGACACTTGCATAAATCCAAGCCCTTGCCTCCAGGCTGTGGGGGGTTTGTCAACACTAGAGGCACAGTTATTTGACCTTTGGACTATTTTTTTTACAAAAATGGCAATATCAAAACTTTGATCGGAAGCAAATGGGAAGAGACGGCGTGGGAGGGGAAGGACTTGTTACTCTCCGATCACTTTTGACTCTTACAAAGGGTATCATAACTTTCAATTTTCAGTTGAACGAGCCTCCTTCGAAGTTTATATTATCACCCCTTCCATAAAAACATTTATGTTAACAATGGATAACTTGCATAGTTTACAGCCGTTGCCCCAGGGCTGAGGGAGCTTTGCCAACTCCTGAGCTATGATCATTTAACTGCTGGACTATTTTGAACAAAATGGCTATATGAAAGTTTTGTTCACATACATTTGGGGAAAAAGGGCTTGGTGATGGGGAGGGAGGGGGGTTGTGGTGGCTGGTTGTCCTCCGATCACTTTTCATTTTTAAAAGGGCAGCGGTGTTATCGATTTCCAATCGAATTAGTCCCCTCCAAAGTATATTTAACGACGCATTCCATAAAAAACTTATATCTTATCATCGGCAACTAGCATAATTTATAGTCATTGCCCCGAGAGCTGGGGGGTCGATTATGGATGCATACTTGTTTGGCCTTTGAAGTATTTTGAACAAAGTGGCCATTTTGAAGTTTTGATCGGATGCACCAGGGAGAAAACGATGTTGGGGAAGAGGGGGGCTGGTTGCCCTCCGATTACTTTTGCAACTTAAAAAGGGAGCTAGAACCTTCGATTTCCCATCTAATGAACCTCTTCCAAAGTTTATACGATCCCCCCTTCCACGAACAGCTTATATTATAAACAATTGGCAACTCGCATAATTGCAACCCTTGTCCCCAGGCTGTGGGGGTTTTGTCAACCTTGGAGGCATAGTTATTTGACTTTGATTACTTTTTGACTGTTGATTACGTTATTTGATTACTTTTTGACTTCTTGATTAGTTATTTGATTTAGTTATTTGACTTTTTGATTTAGTTATTCGACTTTTTGATTAATTTTTGACTTTTGATCACGTTATTTGATTACTTTTGACACAGTTGTACTTTTATCAACTACATTTAATATCTAGACTAGTACCAATATCTAGAGCAGGACTTATAAATAAACTGATAGACGACAGGGAAAAAAAGAGAATAAAAAGGAAGGCCAAGAAGAACAATACCTGAGTTTTTGCACATATTCGAATGTGTCACACAATAGAACCATTGTTCTCACCTAACGGCTTCTCATGTTGACGTTTGCAAGAGTATCTTCTCCAAAATTGACTTGGTATACAAATTGGCTGCCACCATATTGCAATCTCCAGCTAAAGTCTATAAAAAGGGAAAAACAGACATTTTCTTTTTTTAAGGAGCTATTTAGGAACAGTTGAGATAGCCCTAGTCTCGCCAAAAGAGTGCTGAATAGGAGAGAACCCTCCTGAGTCACTGATGACACATAGGGCGTAAATAGACGTTTTGGTTGCTCAATCTTTTTCACAGGAACTGGTAGCAAGCCTGTCATCCAGCCATACGACAGCTGAAATCGATCCCTGGACACCGTATTGCCAAGTAGAGTATCAATCCACCCAGCTATTACAGGATATGGCCTGAATAGGTTAGTCTAGAAATACGCTTCTCAAAAATATCATATGATGACCAAGATAAGAAGTTGTTTAAACCTATATCTTGTATATGAGGAATATATTAGAGCTGTGTGAATTCAGCAAATACAGGAATTGTTGGGCCATAAAATACACAGATGTCTAAAATTGACAGCTTGAAAAGGACTGTCCATTTATATTTTCCTTGCAGTAGAAACTATTTACGGCAAATCCTTGGTACTAACCACGGAATTAGATAATGATCTACTAATAAAGTAACAAAATTACTGTACTACTGACATACTATGGAGAGAGATTTTCGTTACATCTACTTAAAATAATACTAAAAGTAATTCAAGTATATTGCCATGTAAATAGCTGAAGAGATGAATCGATAAAATGATAAACAATCAGTACTTATTGACGATACGAAGGTTAAGCATTATTGAACTGAATCTTCGTTTTGTCATTAAGACTTTCAAAATCCATAACAGCCCCATAGCTAAAAATAACTTACCTGTAATGACAGTAGAATTGCCATGAGAACAAAGTCTATTTGAAAAGTTTATTAAAATTATGAATTACAGTCTGTGCGCTTATTCAACTTAAGAAGCCCATATCTCAGCATTTGCTTCGCTTTAATACTTAACTAAAAGACAAGAGAGTAAGGGAAATAAAACTGCCGTCTTTATTTATATTAAAAGTTAAGAAATGCAATTGGTGCATCCATAATCGACCCCCCCCCAGATGGTCAAATTGGGGAAAACGACTATTTCTAATTTAAGCTGGTCCCATCCCTGATACGCCTGCCAAATTTCATCGTCCTAGCTTACCTGGAAATGCCTAAAGTAGCAAAACCGGACCGACAGACTGACAGACAGACCGCCAGAATTGCGATGCTATATGTCAATTGGTTAATACCAAGTGCCATAAAAACCTTATATGCCCCCAGGGCGTAATTTCAGCCCTTGCTGAAATGGTATTCCGAAACCAGCCTGACGTAAAGGATAACTAAACAAGGAGGGAATGCATTCTTACAATACAAATGATAATTGAGAGATAGACCTAAATAATCAGTTGAGCCTAGTTCAAACACCTAAGAAGAAACTCTTAGGAGAAGCCACTGACAACAGTAGATGGAGAATAAACCATTTCCTGATGAAATGTACCCCCCTTTTGAGAAGGAAGAAATTAGAAAAAGGGCAGAAGAACAACTCGATCCAAAGACCCGCACCTTTCCCTGTTATGAGCTGACAACTTCCAACTGCGAACATTTCTGCCACTTAGTCAGAACGGTAAAAGTGTTAGCATCCAAGTTGAGGAGAAAAAACTCCTGCATGAAGTCGGAAAAGAAATATTGTCAGAGGTCGGTGAGCTATTGGGCACACTGGTAATCAATGAGTTGCCGTTCTGGTAATTAATGAGTTGGATAAGAAGCCGTTTATTAATTGAAATCGCAATGAAATAAAATTTTGAATTACTTAGTTTCCAAGAAATAATAAAATCTGATATTACTATGTTTCATTTCATTAGTTGTTTCCGTTTATCTTGATATATGTAGTGTTTTATATTTATTTTTCATCAATGTGTGGGAAAACAAAAGTCCACTATTCAAGATACATATAGTTCAAATTATTCCTTCTTGTAAAATCTAATCAGTATGGTAATTTATAAGAGAGCGCAAATACGCCATCTATTGTAGAGCAGTTCCTGACTTTTTTCAAACCATTCAGTTATTCAGTGATATATCTATATTCAAAGATATATCTCCCTATGAGGAAATTAGTGACACGGCTTTGAGCATCGCCACTGCACAGTTTACTCTTTATTGTTATTGGTTTTTTCCCCCTTTTGTTCCGACAATTCCAAAAAAAAATAGAAAAAAGAGGTATGTTTAACTTACGAAAGAGTGATCGTATCTTAGTGAAATTTGATATTTAGAAGGAACTCATGTCTCAGATCTCTTAATTCAAATCCTGACCAGATCTGTTGACATGGGGGGAATTGGAGGGGGAAACCAGAAATCTCGGAAAACGCTTATAAATGTCGTAGATACGTGATTGACGT